>NW_026068050.1:2095979-2221637 GCF_014885135.2 Alexandromys fortis | reverse complement strand
TTTTTTTAAGAAAAAGTCTCACTCTATAGCTCAGGCTAGACTGGAACTTGGGGCAATCTTCCTTCCTCAGCTGCCCAAGCATAACCCTGGCAACCTCCATTTCTAAAAACTTAAAGATTTTATTTTGTATTTTTCTTATTTTCTAAAAAAGAAAAAGGTTAAAAGTTGTTATTAGTGAAGAGAAAAAACAACCCCGAGTTTGCCCTCGTCCTGCTAGCTGGGCAGAACACACAGCTACGTGTTTTGATTGCACAATGGCTCTCTTTGATTTCACACATCCAGGGCTGGCAACCAGCTGCTCTTATCTTATCCATGGTCAGATGCAGCAGTGGCTTTAAAAGTGATCCTCGGAATGGCAGCACTTGTGTTTATCCTGCTTTTTATTTTCCTAATATTCAACACTATTTATTGTGGAAACATCAACAATCAAACAGGCTTTGACAATGGAACTAAACTATACCTTGGCCGAACATGGCAGACCTCTGGGCTTAGCTACTATGGTCACACGAAATTTCCAAAGTCTGAGAGAGCTTCCAGCTTCACCCTTACTAAACCAAACCAAACAAAAGTCTCTTTGTCCCCCACCCCAAAAAGCAACTTGATTACCAACAGAAAGGGAACTAAATGAAATCAGGTGGTTCCCAGAGCAGTGAACCAGAAAGAGCACAGCGTCGTGGTGACATTGTTTCCATAGCATTCCTGCCCCAAATGCTTCATCTCTCAGGTGAGTCCAGCCCAAGCCTTGAGGAAACATGTGACCAAGAATGACTAGGAATGTGGCCCAACACAGAACCATAAAGTAATATGAGTTTTATTATGAGTAATAGCTCCTTGAGGGTGGCTATTTTTCTTCAGGGGTATAGCCACAGGTACATTGCCCCTGATCCTGTACATAAGCCCACCCTTGTGGATATGCAAGTGACTCTAATTAAACTCACTGAACTATTGAAGGGAGGAGGGAGACGTGTTGGGAATGTTCAGAGGAAGTTGGGGTATTAGAGAGGTTAAAACCTGTATGTTAATACACACGGCTCAAAGTCACTTTTAACACCTCGTAGCACACCTTTATGTTCCCGGGGTTGGCACTGAAACTGCTTCAAATCTTATCATAAGCAGTAATCTAGTGCTTTTCCTACATACATCTTCATATAGGCAGAGTCATGAGTGACATTGCTGACACATACTTAGTAGATGTCATTCCAGTGGCCTAAGTGGCTGTGCCAGTTCATATTTTTTTTTTGCCATAAAAACCTTTAAATTGTAAATAAAGCATGATTTTTTTTGTTGTTAATTTGATTGCACCAACTTTCCTGAACTTTGTAATCACAATGCTGTGACACAATGCCAAAACGCTGGACTCCCTAACAAACCTTAGCATGAAGAAACAACTGGGAAAGCTCCAACTAACAAACATTTTGCAAAAGAACTGGCTAGCGTGCTTTGAAGAATACCAACAGCTCCAAGGAAAATAAACAGCTAAGAAACTGTTCTAAGTTATAGACTAGATAGGATTGGGTTTTGAGGTGAAAAAAGTTTATAGAAAAAAAGAATTAGTTGGGCATGGTGCCAAATATCTGTAATCCCAGTCCGTGGGAGGTTGAGGCAGGAAAACTGCCATGGGTTTGAGGCTAGTCTGAGCTATGTGGTGAGCACCAGATCAGCTTGTGTTACACAACAAGACTGTATCTCAAAACAAATAAACAAACAAAAGAAAAATAAAGACAATTGAGACAACTGGCAAAATTTGAGTATTGGTTGTAAACTGTGTCAATGTTTGATTAGAGAATTTAATAAGGCTTGATTATTCAAATTCATAAAATGTAAATGTGCATAGTACTGTATCAATGCCAAGTTTCTTGAATTTAGTTGTCAAAGTGTGACTGTATAAGAAAGAGACTGTCCTGGGGGCCTGGAGAGATAGCTCAGCTCTCTCTGCTCTTGTAGAAGACCTCAATTCAATCTCCAGGAACACAATAAAAAATTCTTAAAAGCCCAACTAAGTAAAAAAAACCATGGGATTTGAGAGATGGGTTGGCAGTTAAGAGCACTTGCTGCTTACAGCTGTGTATAACTAATTCTAGATGATTTGACACTATCTTCTGGCCTCCTTGGGCAGTTACACAGACGACACACATACATGTCATAATGTAACATGTAGAACATAGATATACACATAAATAAATCTTAAAAAAAAAAACCTGATCGAGTCTTGAAGAATTAGTAAGGGTTAGCCTGACAATGCACAGAAGCGTTCCAAGAGAAAATGAAACTGAGATAGTCTAGAGGTACGAGGCAATTCAGCCAGAAGTTTAGCATTCAGGGTATAAACTATAGGTATGGGACACCAGATCGTGAGCATCTAAGTTAATATGAGCTCTTGCTCCCATCTGAATGGAGTTCAAACCTTAAGTCAGTTTCTTGGTATCTGAGATCAGTTAGCACGATCTTTTGAGTTTGTTTCAGTGTGGTGGACATGGTTAGAATAGTCATGCCCCAGAGACTTTTTCAGGAGATTGTCCTAGTTGTCTAGACCAAGGTGGTAACAAGGGAAATAATTAGAAAGCAAACAGATCAAGTGGACGTCTATCGGTCATGGTGGAAGAGCAATGTGTTGGTGTGGGCTCGGGCAGTGCCATTCACTGGAACCGGCAGCACAAGAGGGCTTGAGGGTTGTGATTGTTTTGTAGAGGTTTTTGAACACGAGGTGCTTGTGGTAAAAAGCATTAGGGTATTTTCCAAAGCTTGGGAAATGAGTTTGTTACAGGTAGGCTAGGAAGCATCAACATATGAACGAATAACTATAGCCAATGGAGAGGCGAAATGAGCCAGAGAAAATGAGATCTGGTGCAAAACATGAGCTAGAATTCGCGTCAGTACCTTTGCGGTTGGGCAGAGAAAGGCTCTGGCAGAGACCACCGAGATGAAGCTGGCTCAGAGGCAGGAAGTAGAGAATAGTTGGGAGTTATGTCTCAACAAAAGAAAAAGAGCATCTAAAGCAAGGTGTGGGAAATGTATTAGCAAGTAGTTATCCCTAACTTTTTTCACACAGAGAGTCAGCTAACCAAGGCACAAAGCAGCAGACAGAAAAACGTAAGGACTCTCCCTGGCTGGGGCAGAGGGTCTTAAGACACCATCATGATTAACTAACTGCTACTAGGAAGAGAAAAGTTGAAGTTATAGGCGAGTGAGGCAATTTTAATTCATTGGCCGTCTTCTCTTGAGAATCCGGAAGTGGGCGCCCCAGACATCACGGCTTAACACAAGGCTTTACCATGGTGGGGGTAGGGAGCAGAGCTAATTCTCCTTAAGCTGTTCTTCCGGTCTTGACCCTTTTCTCCAAAAGACACCCTGAAGACGTCGCTGGACCTCAAAACCTCACAGGACACGTCTGGTTACAATAAAGTAACGGACCCTGTAGCGCCCCGGAGCCAAACCTACAACCTCCCGAGTCTCCGCCCCCAACGCCCACTCCCGCTTGGGAGAACTGCGGAGACTGCGCAGGAACCCGCCTACTGGCTGGCTCCGCCCTTCTCTTTCTTTGTTGTGTTCCCCCCCCCGCCCACCGGGTCCTAAGATCTCGCGAGAGTTAGCCGGCAAGTTCCGCGAGCTCCGACCCTGGGCCAGCTCTGCGGCTCTCGCGGTGTTTGCGCGAGACTGCTTCCTTCCTTCTTCCCCTGCCAGTCCGCTTGCCTTCCTTCTTAGCTTCCCGGCCTGGCCTCCCCCTCCTTCCCCTGCCGGCCCCCTCCCGGCAGGGATAATATGGTCTCCGGCGATGGACTCCCCAAGTGCAGGTCAGTTCCCGGCTGCCGCCTTAGCGCTGGCGGCTGGAGGCGTGCGCTGCCGTCCGCCGTGGCCCTGGCTCTGCTTTGCTTACGGTCCGCCGGGGGTCTCCCCGGCGCTCGGGCTTGGTTGTTCCCCCTTCAGGGCCGACGCCGCCAAAGCCAGGCCTCCCCGCTCGCGTCCCGCTGTTCAGCGGGGCGGTCATTCCGCCCCTGGTCGGGAGCCGCTGCTTGATATCGGCAGCCTCCAGGCCCCTGGGAATAACTCCTGGTATCGGGACAAGCCCACATTTTCCTCTACCCGTCCCCCTTTTGTGAGCGTTGAGGTGGGGAAGACCTGGGTCCCCTCCTTTGGGTTTCACGCCGCTGGTTGTTCACTGCACTCAGTAGCCTCGAGTCCCTCCCTCTTTCTTGGCTTCTGGAAGTGGAGTGAGGGGCTTGCCGTCGAGGCTGAACGCTAGTCAACCGGTTCCCAGATTATTGCAGCGCCGAGTCTCCTCCCCCATCCACCTCCCTCACCTCCGCAAAAGAAAAACACTATCCATTCCGAGTGGACTGTGCTTATCTTTTCTCCTTTTGGAAGAAGATAGTGGCAGTGTTTAGGGGTCCCGCCCATCCACGTAATGAGTCTGCACAATGAAATCTTTTCAACCCCAAGGTTGCTTCACCCTTCCCCACAACCCTGAGTGTAGGGGGCTATTTGAATTAGTGCGTAACCATAAGGGCATGGCTCTTAGGAGAATGTAATGTACCAATTTATCTAAATATTTTGATGGTCTTTTTATTTTTTTTAAAATCTTTATAGTGTTCTAACTATTGTTGGATTGTTAACTGTCTTTGGACTCTTTTAAAAACAATAGTTTTCTCAAAACATTCTCTCTCTACTTAAGCAATTTTCAGGGCATGTTTTCCAAATGCTTTTTTAATGGTTTAATCTTTTAAACCATCCTTATTGTCTCCTGGACTTTTAACATTTTTAAGAGTGAAAAGCCACTGAGTGAGCTTGGTGGCTCTTGCCTGTAGTCCCAGTACTCACGAGACAGAGAAAGGATGTGTGCCTCTGGTTGGAGGCACTCATGGATTGCCAATGAGCTTAAGTCCAACCTGGGCTACAGTGGCATACCGTGTCTCAATGGACAAAAATCTCTTACCAGTTTTCTACTTGACAAGAGCCATGGTTTAGAATTAAGCTATCCCAGTATGTCTATAATGTGAACTGCTCCGCTCCTCCAACACTGCAGCCACACTTAAAGCCACTTGCATGCACCTCATAGCTGCTTTGCTGGACAATGCAAATATAACATTTCCATTTTCCAATACAAAATTTTGGGGAGTTTTCTCTTTGAATAAGAATACCTCATAACTGTATTTGGTGAAAAGTTTGCTCTTTTTTCCTCTCTCTTCTTCCAGGATACACTTTTGAGTACCTTATTGAAACATTGGGTGACGGTTCACATAAGAAGTTCTTCAATGTACCTAAACTTGGAGGCACCAAATATGGTAATGTTGCTTTACATTTTCTTGGGCTTCAGTTTCTGGTAATTATAATTATATGTAAATAATAATACAGTTATAATTATGCACATTGGTCAAGCAGAGCTGAAGACATTTTAAATTTTTTTCCACCATGTGGTAACAGGTACACCTACCCATATCTCTTATTTACAAAACTTCCCTTGGGACATCTGGTTAAGGAAAATGGAAACCCATACATTAATTTCCCCTTTAAAGAGTTTAGTTAATTAAATGGACTCTCCCACCCCCCCAAAGAAACTAATTTATTTTAAAAGAAAGCATAGCAATATTCTATAGTGACTTAAAGTATACATTAACTTTTTCAAGTGGCCAGTACTTCAAGTTATTCTTTTTTTATTTGTATGGTTTTTGTTTATTTGTTTGTTTGTTTGCTTCTGAGACAGGATTTCTCTGTAGAACTTGACTGTTTTGGAACTCACTTTGTAGACTAGTCTGATCTAGAATTCAGAGATCCACCTGCCTCTCCCTCCCAAGTGCTGAGTGTGAAGGTGTATGCCACTAGTGCCCAGAGCCTCTGATTATTCTTTACACAATCTTTGAATAGGATCATCAAGTGAGTCCACTGGTTTAAATTGTTCTTCACTACACAGTGTGGTTCTCTGACACTTTGATAAACATTTGCACCTTCCTAACTGGGGTCGGACCTTTCACCAGGTTCTCAGAAGAAAGTTAACCTGTTGGCATTGGATGGGTGGAGTCTTGACTTTGAGTTTTAGTTGTGTTGTGTTTTGAGACAGGGTCTTTTAAGTGCCTAAGGTTGGCTTTGAACTCTCTTGTCATTCCTGTCTGGCCCCCCAAGTGCTAGAATTGAAGGAATGCTCCACCAGGCCCAGCTCTTGACTTAGTTGAAAGTTGAGTAACTTTTCGGCCAGACCAAAGACCTGTTAAGGAAGCATGGCTGCTGGTGAACTTTCTGTTAAAGCTATGAAAAATATGGGACCAGCCTTACAGTTTGGAGAGAGATTTTCTTTAATCCTTTTATTTCTCTTTTATAAGCAATGTAGATTTTTATGAATTTAAGTATTCTAGATTGTCATGTAGAGTGTGTCTGGGTGCATTGTGAGACAATGTAGATAATTTTTAGTGTCTTAGAAGATCCCCATCTTAGAATTAGATTACGCTTCAAAAATAACCCCCATAATGAAAGCAGTAACCTTGATACCGTCTGTTGCAGTAATTCGTAGATAAGAGAGTTTAGTTTATTTCTTGTACTACTTGTCTTTCATTTATTCTATCCCTTAATGATTTTGTGTTGGCTTTAGAAAATTATTTACCAGAAAAGGAAGAGGGGTCTTCGGCCTTGGGGCAGTGACTCAGTGGTAAAGTGCTTGCCACATAAGCATGAGGACTTGAGTTCAGATCTCCAGAACCCACATGTGATGCTCAGCACAGTCATGTGTATCTGTAGTTCCAGCTCTGGGGGGCAGACGGGCAGACCCTCGGGACTCACTTGTCCAGCCAGTCTAGCCAACATGGCAAGCTCTCTAGGTGAGAGACCCTATTTCTCTCAGAAAATAAGGTGGAAAGCAATAGTGAACTACACCTGACATTGATCTCTGTTGTACATACATGCACAGACAGGCATGTATCACACATACATATACACACATGCACAATAGGTTTTCTTTATAAACCAATAGGGAATCAAAAGCTATTGTAAGTAAAGGGGATGGATAATAATATAAAAGTTAATTTATCTGATAGAGAAGATAAGCTGTCGTGGACATCTATATGTACTATTTTCTCATAATTACCAGAGTTATATTTATTATAACTGTAATAAATAAAATACCTTCAAAAACAGTTTAAGATTTCTTGGTAAGGAAAAAGATAGAACTGTTGAGAATAAATGATGAGTAAGCCAGCCTATACCATCTGCTTCACTAACGTAATGTTCTTTTGGTTTTTGGTTTTTCAAGATTGGTTTTCTCTGTAGCTTTGGAGCCTGTCCTGGAACTAGCTCTTGTAGACCAGGCTGGCCTTGAACTCACAGAGATCCTCTGCCTCCCAAGTGCTGGGATTAAAAGTGTGCACCACTCCTAATGCCCTTTCTTAGTCTTTAGACAGGGTGTAATGCAAATTTATTTATTTTAATGTTATTTATCTTTATAAAAATTATTTTAAAATTTATTTATTTATTTATTTTTGGAGACAGGGTCTTTCCATAGTCATAGCTGTCCTGTAACTCACTGTGTAGACCACAGTAGCCTTAATCATAGAGATGAGCCGGTTTCTGGCCATTTTACCTTTTGCTTTTCAAATTTTTATTCAGGGTGTGGAAGTGGACACTCATGAGATGTTGACAACATTTTGACCTGATTACTTTCGTGGAAAACTGTGTTTTTAAACTTCTTAGTTGCCTATTTGGTACTTTTTTAGTATACTCAGCAGAAACTTGAGGGAGCTTGGTGACTGTCTTCTCTGAATAAGAATATACATATTCCCAAGGTAGAACAGTCTCTTGCTTGTAGTAGAGACTGCATTCTGAAGCAGCTGAATTGCCATTGGACAAAGGGCATGTGGAGGGAGGTCAACCTTAGAATTAAGTGAGCAGCTTTAGAGAAGCATGAATGAAGTTGTTAGGGATCGGGGCTGGGGGGGGGAGAGTAAAGAGACTGGCTACGATGAATTGACATGTTTAGCTTGCATAAATCTTTTATTTTAGGGTCTGTTATCTTTTCTTTTTTCCTTCTTGCCTACTTATCTTTCTTAAACACAGTAAATAGAAACATAGCTAGCACTATGTTCATACATTATCTTGTAGCCTGGCATGGTGGCACATATCTGTCATTCAGTGTCAAGAAATGGGTTCCATGCCAACCCAAACTACATAGTCAGCTCTGTCTCCAGATACTAAGGGCCGAGGATGTAGCTCATGGTAGGGCATGCACAAAGCTCTGGATTTGATCTCCAGCAGTAGAAAAAAAAAAAAAAAAAACAGAAGCCAACTCCTACATTACAATCTCTGAAAAAAAAAATCTGTATTTAACATCTTAGGAAAAATTTTGTGATTTATAAGAATTGCAAACAAGATAATGCCTTCATGGATAAAGTCACATTTTTGTGTACATATATAAAACATGACTATTCTTACAATAAAAATACAATATGTATTGTTATGTGACTTTTTGTTCACCTAATATATTATGCAGATTTCACTATGTCATTCAATTCAAGTATTCCTGCTAGCTGAATCTGCTTGATTTCTGAGTCAGGGAGCGTGAGTTCCAGTAGAGAGGGCTATCTGTACTTTGCTACTGCTTTTGATGGCTACATAGTAAAGTTATTACTGTCTTTTCTCTTTGTGGTTACTCTAGCCCCTCTTCCCTTGCAGATGGAACTCAGGGCCTTAATACATGCTAGGCAAATGTGATACCACTGGTCTACATCCCTGGCTTCTAACAAAGACACACACACTTTTAATTCAAGCTATTGATACATTAGGTTGAAAGTGTGCTGTTCCTCGACCTCCATCACACACTTAAACTTTTATGTTCTTAGTATATGCTGTCCCAGTCTCTATCTTGGTCTATGAATAGCAAAGACTTTTATAGAAAATACAGTTCCTAGACACAGAAAGATAGTGGAGGAAAAATATAGTCTTAACAAAACCAGGCAGAGGCTATTTGCCATTTGAAAACTGATCTTTCTCTTTTTTTTTTTTTTCTGTCTACCTGAGTCTTCTGTCTGTCTAACTCACTGTACTTATGAGTAAGTCCCCACCATGACCACTCGACCATCTTTGTGTTTTGTGAATGGCTTGCCATCCAGTTAAGGTGATATCTCAGAGTGACTTTCACCTATTGCTTGTTGTAGTAGGTGCGGCGGGCCGCTTCCCGCACCTGGCTAGCTCTTCCCGAAATAATTACACAGAAACTATATTCTTTTAAACACTGCCTGGCCCATTAGTTCCAGCCTCTTATTGGCTAGCTCTTATATATTGATCTAACCCATTTCTAATAATCTGTGTAGCCCACGAGGTGGCTTACCAGGGAAGATCTTAACCTGCGTCTGTCTGGAGTGGGAGAATCATGGCAACTGCCTGACTCAGCTTCTTTCTCCCAAAATTCTGTTCTATCTACTCCGCCTACCTAATTTTTTATCCTATCAGGGCCAAGCAGTTTTCTTTATTAATTAACCAATGAAAGCAACAGATAGATACAAGACCCACCTCCATCAATTGCTTTAGCTGGGCTTGTTGGTTTTCCTTTGCTGATCCCAGTAATCCTGCTGGATGGGTAAACACTTATTCTCTAATCTTGTATCTTCCCTGAACTCTGGAAAGTGCTATAGGTTGGGTAAGCAGTGACCAGCTTACTTAAAAACTATACACAGTACATATGTTTCTAAAGATCACATAATGTGACTCTGTAGTTACCAGGTACAGTTACACATTTAACCTGGAACATTGTGTTCTAGAGTTTGACTTTAGCTTTGTTTTTCATCTTTTGTTCCTGATTAGTCTCTGATTAAAAGAAAGTCAGTGACACTTGCTAACTCAGCCAAAGTAGAATTTATTGTGATGGTATACAACTTTCAGACCAATTAAATCTGGCTGACTGTCAAGAAAATAGGCAGTGGGCCAGTACTGATGGCATTCTTTGTTTTTCTCCCAGGGACTTGATTTTTCTATCCCTTCTACTCAGGTTATTTGAAGACAGGTCTTCTGGATGTGCTTACTTAATACATATCCCTAAATCCCAAATAAGAAATCTCAGTCCTTAGCTTAGTTTTTTGTTGTTTTTCCTTCCTAGGATGGATCTCACTCAGCCCAGGATGGCCCTTCACTCTTGATTTAGCTGAAGATGACTTTAAACTCCTCCTGATCCTCCTGCCTCCACTTCTGAGTGCTAGGATTATAGGCATGCTGTTTATATGGCGCTGGGGATCAAGCCCAAGATTTATGCATGCCAGGCAAGCATTCTGTCAACTACAGCTGAACCACATCCTCAACCCTGTATTGCCTAGTCTTATAGCAGCCAGTTAGCCTTGTCTTGGAAGCCTGGGTTTCTTTCATCAACTTCCTCTCATATATGATAGCGATCTTTCGGAACTAGACCTAAAGTTACTGCTCACAAGGATATTTATGGTTCCTGAGTTTATTTCAAAGGAGTGCTGACAAAATGTTGAAGCACCAGTTCCATGTGGAGAAGGCCATAGTGAAATTGGCAACTGCTTTTGTTGTTATTAATAAGTTGTGTAATACATTTGGAAGGTATTAGTCACTGTTCTACTGTTAAGAGACACCATGACCAAGGCAGCTCTAAAAGAAAGCATTTAATTGTGGGCTTGCTTTCAGTTTCAGGGGTTTAGTCCATTATCATCATGGTGGGGAACATGATGGCATACAGGCAGACATGTTGCTGGAGAAGTAGCTGTGAGTTCTGTATCTTGCACCATAGGCAGGCAGGCAGGCAGGCACTGGCACGGGCTTTTGAAATCTTAAATCCACCCTCAGTGATTTCCTTCAATAAGGCCAAACCTCCTAATCCTTGGATACTTTCAAATACTACCTCTCCCTAATGACTAAGCCTTCAAATCTATGAACCTATGGAGGCCATTCTTATTCAAACCACAATCTGCATAACTCATTGCAACATTAATATTTCAAAGATGAATAAATATAATGTCCAGACAGTGTAACGCTAGACAGTTAATAGTTAAGTTTATTTTGTTGTTGTTTTGAGATAGGGTCTCCCTGTGTAGTTCTGTCTGTCCTGAGACTCACAATGTGGACAAGGCTAGCCTTGAACTCACAGAGATCTGCCTGCTTCTCTCTCCCAAGTGCTGGGACTAAAGGCTTTGTCATTATTCCTGGCACTTATTTGAGAAATGTCTGCTAACTGCCCACATTTGAGTAGCCGTGGTTTATGAGTTGTTCAAGTGAAAACTTGAAAAAAAATCATTTTACTTGAAATTCTTAATAGTATCACAGATGTTTTTCTCCAGGCAATTAGGCAATTATTGTACTTTTTCTAAAGTGTTTTTTGTTTGTTTGGTTTTGGTTTTTTGAGACAGGGTTTCTCTAGCTTTAGAGCCCATCCTGGAACTAGCTCTTTTAGACCAGGTTGGCCTCGAACTCACAGAGATCCGCCTGCCTCTACCTCCCAGTGCTGGAATTAAAGGCGTGGGCCACCACCACCTGGCTTAAAGTTTATTTTTTTAATTAGCTTACAAATAGCAAGTTTCCTTATAGCTTTTTCATCCATCTCAGCCATTGTACTTTGATGTTAAGCAGAAAGGCTGTGTATGTACTTCATCATACAGAATTAGAAAAGATTTTAGCAGCTAAATGTTAAGAAACCAACACTCTGCTTCAGTGACATTCTTAAATGAAATTGGTCTTTGTGTGATTAAACCATATAAATACTAGTACAGTTTGGTGCCACTGCCTTGAGTCATCAAGCACTCAGTTTTGGCTTTTGTTCTGTTGCTGTTTTGAGATGGGGGCCTCACTCTAGGCCAGAGGATCTTTGATCTAAAGGAAATCCTATTTCAGTTTCCTGAGTGCTGGGATGATAGGCATGAGCTGTTAAGCCTGGCCTCACTATTGGGTTTTTTGTTTGTTTTTGCTTTTTCAAGACAGGGTTTCTCTGTAGCTTTGTAGTCTGTCCTGGAAACTAGCTCTTGTAGACCAGGCTGGTATCTGCCTGCCTCTGCCTCCCAAGTGCTGGGATTAAAGGTGTGTGCCACCACTACCCGGCTTCACTATTGATTTTAAACCATCATTGAAGGGCAAAATATCTGTGTGTTAAGGAACTGCTGCCAAACCTAATGATCTGAATTTGATCCTTGGGTCTCAGGTGATAGAGAGAACCAGCTCCAGCAAGTTGTCCTCTGTTCTCCACAATCATAAAGTGACACATAACTCTCCCACCACCACAATAAGAAAAACAAAACACTGGAAAGGTTAAAATGTTAACAAGGAAAAGAGAAAGCAATGTCTCAGTTGACCTCATTGGTTGTTTGGAAGGATTTCAGAATCTCAGGAGCCCTGGGACCACATTTTGAAAATACTAGTGTGGATCAGGCTTGAAGGTTGACAATTTGTAGTGGGAGTTTGGACTTGAGTGGTGATAGACAAAAAAGATGGGTCAGGAACATTGTTTCAAAGCCAGGTGTGGCGGTGCACACCTTTAATCCCAGTACTCAGGAGACAGAGGCAGATGGATCTCTGTGAGTTTGAGGTCAGCGGTCTACTGATTGAGTTCCTGGGCAGCCAGGGCTGTTACACAGAAAAAACACTGTCTTAAAAAACCAAAGAGAAAGGACAATGCTTCTTTTTAAAAACTCCTTGTACTAGGCATTGAACCTAAGACCTTGAGCATGCTAGGCGTGCCCTCATTTGAACTCTTCAACCCTTCCTTCATTTTTCATTTTGAGATAAAGTTTCAATAAGTTGACCACGATGGCCTTGAACTTTACTCTAGTCCAGGCAGCCTTAAACTGATCTTACCTGTTCCCAAGCCCAGCTGCAATGCTTGTGCTGACGTAGATGTCTGAATGGATGATAATGACAAGGAAGTGAAACCAGAGGTGGCAGTAAGGAGCCAGGGCAGAGTGGAAATCAGAGTGGGAACTTACCGGGAGGCAACTAGGTATGTAGTGTTGGAGTTTAGAAGACCAATCTGATCTGCAGAAAATATTTTAGGATTATTGGTGATGTAGAATGGGTTAGATCCCCACATGGGGGTGGAGTGAGTGAGGGTGGGTAGATAGGCATGATTGAAGCTACAGTAGCAACTAGAACTTGTAGGGAGAGCACTAACGTGTGAGAAGTAAGCCTACATTTGAAGATAAGTTAAGAAGTTGACAATATCTGTGTTGGTTTCTTAACAGGCATGTTGAATAGGGCTGCGTAATACCTGTAATACAAGCTGGCTATGTGAAACTGAGAACTAATGGAACCTGAATCTTTAAAATGGGCAATAAGCATTGTCTACTCTTTGCTCTAAAGTAGTGGTTCTCAACCCTTTAATAATCATGTTCTGGTAACCTCAACCATAAAATTATTTTCATTACTTTTAATAACTAAATTTACTACTGTTATGAATCATAATGTAAGTATTTTTGGAGATAGAGGTTTGCCAAAGGGGTCTCAACCTACAGGTTGAAAACAGGGAATTTAGTGCCTTTTGGCACATCATTTGGAAGGCATGGAAAACTGTCTTTAAATGACATACTAGGGAGAAAATTGCAAAGAGCTGTTGTGTGAGTCTATAGAAAAAGTTGTTTGAAAGAGGAAGTTGTTAACTTTGTTAATTTGCTGAGATGGTATTAGAACTCTTAACTAGGCATGGTGGGTGTGATGCCAGAGACAAAAATGAGTATTAGGGAAGATATGGAAAATAGAAGCCTCATTCATTGCTGGTGGGAATATAAAAGGATACCACCACTTCGGAAGATAGTTGGGCTATGGATGTAGCTCAGTGGGAGCATGTTTGCTTAGCATCTACAAGTCCCAGGTTTCAACCCTTCTTAATAGCACCAGTGAATGAATGAACCAGTGGCTAAGCATAAACTTATCATATGACCTAGCTATTGTATGTACACAGTGTTCTTTTTTAAAGATTTATGTGTATTTATGTTTTATTATTTTATTTTATGTATATGGGTAGTTTGCCTGCATGTATGTCTGCGCCATGTGTGTGCCTGATGCCTGTGAAGGACGGTGTTGGGTCCCCTGGAGTTAGAGTCACAGATGGTTGTGAGCCACCATCTGTGGGTCCTAGGAATTGAACTTGGTTCTTGTAGAAGCCAGTATTTTTAACTGCCAAACCTCTGTACATAGTGTTCTTATGTATGTGCACAAGAAAAATAGAAACCCTTGTTCGTATGAGCTAAAAATTGTACCACCCTAAATCCTACAGTTGGTAAACTGAAGCACAAGGGTGAGTGATGGAGTACCACTTAGTAAAAAAAAATTAACTGTGGATACATAATGTAATAGGGATGAACTAAAAAAATATTAAATTGCTCACTTGGAAGGGTAAAATATAAGATGCAAAATATGTCTCAATTTAATTATTTTTGTTTAAAAAAGCAGTTCTTGAATAAAGGAAGTAATACAGACTAACTGAAAATGCAGAAAAGCTAAGTATTGTGTGGCTATTCTTGGGGAAAATTGAAAAAAATGCTTCTTTTCTCCAGACAACAGACCAGAAAGATTACTTCAGTCATGTTTGGTGAACCAGGGGGTTGAGTTACTTACAGGAATATGGGATATTCATAACAGCTGATAGAGTCTCTGCTCTCGCTGCGATTGTTTACTGCTAATAGGAAAGGCCTTGTGACCCTTCCTGAGTCTTCTCGGCCCCCCTCCTCTTTACAGGAGAGAATGTCTCAATATGAAGAATGCAGCTACATAACACTCCCATCTCTTCCTCCTCTCCCATTTCTTCTGTGCCTTCTGTAAAACCATTCCCTGAGCCTTGAATAGAAATGGGAAATGTACATGTCTCGTTTTCTCCCATTTATAGCTTAGCACTGGGCCACTATGCTATCGGAATAGTCACTTGCTCTCGGGAGTTTGACTGTAGAGTCTTTACAGTAACTACCACCCTGCAAAACATTATAAAAGACTCCCTCTACAACAGACAGCAGTTGTAAGTGCAGGAGTAAATACAGATGTCTAGAAGGCATTTGACTGGCACATAACATCTGTTTAACAAAACAGTAGCAGCAGCCTCCCACCAGGGCATATGGCCTCCAGAGCTGCAGGTCTTTGCCCTGGCTTACAAACCAAACACAGGCTGGATAAGTGGAGGGGATGGGAGGAGGGGAGGGAGTGGGAACTTTGATTGATGTATATAATGAAAAAGGTAGAGATAAAATTTAAAAAACCAAACCACAGGCCCTCTCCTGCAGTGGGCTTTAAATCGGAAATCAGTGACAGCCAGTGTCACTGTTCACTAGTGACATGTTGGTTGTACAGGGCTCAGGGTTCATACTCAAGCAGGTACATCAGTGGCAGTTGCCACAGGAGCCTGCATAATATCAGAGACAGGGAAGGAACATTTGTTTCAGTTCCATCTTTATTTCTTCATCTTGTTCAGTTAAAGCAGCAACAAGAACTTACCATCTATTTCTGGCATGTAACAAAAGCAGCAGTAATAGTTTTTATGACTTGGGCCTCTCTGACCAGCAACATATAAGAAGGTAACCTGCCAGTGGCTTATTTTAAAATAATTATGGCTTCTAGACATTCATTTTTCCACCAACATAGTTTCTTCAAACTCTGTCTCTGCTGATTTTACTGTCTTTCCTGATGCTTTTTCAAAACGGTAAGACACTTGGGGATTAGTAAACTTTTTTTTTTCTTTTTTTCTTCAGAGACTGTGGACAGGGTCTCTAAAGGTCTACCAATATCTTAGATCTTTCCAAGAAATTAGCAATTTGCTTCTAGATTCGGCATCTAAAGAGACACTAACAAAAGCAAATTCCAGTATTCTGTGGAATATTATCCATTATTTAAAGAAAGGAAAGGAAGGAAGGAAGGAAGGATGGAAGAAAGAAAGAAAGAAAGAAAGAAAGAAAGAAAGAATGAATACCCATTATTTCTATCCATTGTTTCCTCAAAAAAGCAATCTTGGGTTCTGCATGATGGATGAGAAGCATCTCGTTTATCTCTCTGTAATCCAGAGAACCATACTAAATTTCTCACCTTGGATGTTGTCATTGGGCGTCTGTATCTCCCCATACCTCATGAACTGGATGGTGTTGGCTTTTCTGTTCATCCTGCCCAGGGAAAGGGAGAGCGGAACTTAATCTTGTCTGCTGCATTTTCTGCTATAGTTGGACTCTTGAGCAGTCTCCATTCCTTAATATGCTGTACCACCAGCTTAAATAATTTAAGTACACTCCTAAGGTGAACTGAGTCTTTTCACACGTACCCTAACTCCTTGATAAATTGTTGCTCAGGTTTTAAAGTTGTCCAGAGGCTCACAAGTACTGTCTGACTTCTTGTCAGTTTTTCGCCTAGGAATACCAGCTTTTCTTATGCCACTTACTTGCCAGCTGTAAGAGGGCATGCCAACACTCCATCTTATCCTCCATTTTTTTTTCACATTTTCCTGTCAAATCTTGCTAATGTGGAGAATAGTATCTATATGTCTTTTTTCTTTTCGAGACAGGGTTTCTCCGTAGCTTTTTGGTTCCTGTCCTGGAACTAGCTCTTGTAGACCAAGCTGGCCTTGAACTCACAGAGATCCGCCTGCCTCTGCCTCCCGAGTGATGGGATTAAAGGCATGCGCCACCACCACCCGACTATATGCCTTTTTTCTACTTAAAATTCTTCTACAAGCATATCTTTCACATGCTACTTAAGAAAGGAAGATACTTGGGAAATAAAATGGATTTATTCATTGTTCACCTGTTAATAAATTTCAGGAACAAAAATAATTCTGACTTGAAAATTTGAAGCATTACTACATAGTTTTCCAGTTTCTCCTGTGCCAGCTCAGAAGCCCCCGGCAGTCTAATTGCCAGTGTGTTTCGGGCGCTTGGTCTACTTAGCCCATGACCAGATACATGTCATACTGTTCAAAATTATGTTGGTTCGGCTCCTGTTGGCTCTTGTGGATTATAAACATTGCAATTCTTTTAAAATAATGTATTTATCCATGTATTATTTTGTGTGTGGTGGTGGTTTGAATGAGAAATGTCTCCCATAGATAGTTTCAGTTACTTGAACGCTTGGTTCCCAGTTTTATCACTGTTGAGGGAGGTGGCTCAGTCTCGCTGGAGTCATTGGAGTATGTCACTGAAGTCAGACTTTGAGAGTATGTAGCCTCACCCTCCTTCCAGTTCACTCTGTCTGCTTGGTGCCTGCACTTGAAGATGTTATAGGTATTCTAGTTTTTTCTATTGCTATAACAAATGCCATGCCTGAAAGTGACTTAAGGGAGGAAAGGATTTATTTCATCCTAGGCTTCCAGGTCACAGCCCATTTTTGAGGAAAGACAGGGTGGGAACCCAAGCAGGAGCTTGAAGCACAAACCATGGAGGGAAGCTGCTTTCTGGCTTGCGCTCTGGCTCACTTCCTTCTCCAACCCAAGACTGCCTGCCTGGACTTTGTACTGCCCCTAGTAGTCTAGGCCCTCCTACATCAATTGATAATCCAGACACAATCTCCAGGCTAATTTGATCTAGGCGGTTTCTCGGTTGATTGATTACTCCAGACTATGTCAAGTTTACATTTAAGACTAATTGGGACAACAGGGGTGTCTTCATTCTTTAGTATGAAATACTCAAGTAATTAGTTGATACTCTATCTTTTTCTATAGTTATACTGAAGATTTTGCTGTTTTAATTTCTGCAATGTGTAGATATGACTGTTCTCTTGGTTATAGTAGTATTTTTGTCTGTAATCAGATATTCTGCCTTATTCAATACGGGTCCTGTTGGAAGCTGCTGTACGAAATTGTGATGGCTTTTTAATGAAAAAGGAAGATGTTATGAACATTTTGGACTGGAAGACCAAACAAAGCAATGTTGAAGTGCCCTTTTTCCCTGCCCGTGTTGTTCTTCAAGATTTTACGTGAGTGACAGCCTCATTTTTATATTACTTTGTATTGTAAGTGCATTTGCCTCTAACTTGATGGCCTCATTTCCACATGTAGAATCCTCAGTATGGGCTGATTTGTTTAAAATTCTTAAGTTATATCATTCATTCCTCCATATATGCAGCCTTCCATCTCAGAATCAAGTACTGTTTCTTTACAGCACCCTGCAAGACTGGCCCTTCCAGTTCTGTTTATGGGATATTTATGAAGTGTGAATCTTGAACAAAATGTTGGAGAACACCCCCCCCTCATCCACTCACACAAGCCTAGTTTGTGTGCCACTGATGTGTGGTATCTCTAGTATGTTGCTGCTTAACGCATGTGTTACTGTTCTGTCATCATTAGTGTGTCGTATTTGAGTGCTATCTTCAGTGTGAAAAATATTGAAGTCATTTGGTACATGTTTGTTTTACATATATATATGCAGATGGGCGAATATAAAATGGTAAAGGCTATTATGGATAGCTTTGAGATAATGCAAGGGCTGTGGGGGAAGGGCCTAGAGGAGAGAGTTGCACAGCAATTATGGTGTTCACTTAGACCTCCAAAAGTCACCTCTTCTGATGTTGGCAGTTCTACTCCTAAAGTTCTCAGATACTATTGGTGTTGATTCTCATTAAACTGAGGGGTACATCTAACTTTAAATCAGAAGTACATTATCAAAAATAAACACACAGCTAAAAAGAGATGGTTTTAAAAATGGAAGCAAGTGAGTATTAAGCATTTAGACCTGTAATTTGATTGTTCTTTATTTTTCAGTGGAATACCAGCGATGGTGGATTTTGCTGCTATGAGGGAGGCAGTAAAAAGTCTTGGCGGTGATCCTAAGAAAGTCCACCCTGCCTGTCCAACAGATCTCACCGTTGACCATTCTTTACAGATCGACTTCAGTAAATGGTACTGCAATACATACATGTGTGGAAAGTCACCCTAGTTAACTGGGAGTGGGTAGTGTGGAGGTAGAGGAGTAATGGCTCTGGCACAGAGTAAAGCCTGTTGTGCTCAGAACTGACTTGTACATTAAAGAAAAAAACAATGGGACTTGGATAAGTGTAATTTTCTGTACTTATTCTGAGTTTAAAGCTGTTTTCATATTTGTGTATTGCTGTTACTTTGATGGAAATGTTTATGCTTATAACCCGCTTTTGGAATGGATATCTGAATATCTGAATTAAGTTTTTTTTTCTCTCTATCTGTTTTTGTTTTTGAGTCAGGATCTTGTTATTTAGTTCTGATGGGCCTTGAACCCTATTTAAAACCAGGCATCCTCAAACTCCTGCCTCTTCCTCTCCCAGGCAGTAGAATACCAGGCATGCACCACCATAGCCAGCTTCAGTTCCTTTTTGGTTTTAGTTTACTTACCTTTTAGAGAAAAATCTAAGGATTTTCCTTTAACTGGTGATTGACAATGCTGTCTTCCTTCCATTGAAGTAAATTTCATGTATTTCTAACGTAGTTGGCCAAGGGAAGGCTAGAGAAGCTTTCTTGTCTCTGCCAGTAGTCTTTTACATTTCTTAGAGTAGTGGAATAATACTGAAATTTACTCTAACTCATGAAAGAAATCAATACCCTGTATTAAAACTATATGTTCTTTAAGACCTTATGTCAAAAGAGTATATTGTGTATTTGCTCAGAGTTACTCATATTGGTGTAGAACATTAAAAATGATTGTTGGGTGAGGCAGAGATAGGTGTGGATCTCTTGAGTTCAAGGTCAGCCTGGTGTAGTGGGGAGTTCCAGGCCAACTACAACTACATGGGGGAGATTCTGTCTTAAAGAACTCTCTTCTCCTCTAGCATGTCAAATTAGAAGAAATTTACATCCGCTCTTGGGGAGGTGTGTGATTATATGAGGTGTTTGGGATTATGTTTTTACTTTCATGAACATAAACTACTTTGGTTTGGGGTGGTGGAGAGAGTTGAGACAGTATCTTACTGCGCAGCCACGGTGAGCCTTGAATTCCTGTCAGTCCCCTTGCCTCAGATGGCAAGTGTGCCACTATCCTACCTTGTTTTTTCTCTTTTATAACCTGAAATACTTTTTTAACATCAAGTTAAAAATAAGCCTGTCTTAGGGTTTCTATTGCTGTGAAAAGATACCATGACCATGGCATGGAAACCTTTATAAGTAAAACATTTAATTGGGGTGGCTTGCTTACCACCAGAGGTTCAGTCCATCATCATCATGATGGGGAGCATTAGCGGCCTACTGGCAGACATGGTGCTGGAGTAGTAGCTGAGAGTCCTACATCTTGTGAACACTGGAAAGTTGACTGAGACACTGGATGTTGTCTTGAGTGGAGGAAGCCTCAAAGCCCACCCGACAGTGACACACTTCCTTCAACAAGACCATACCCATTCAACAATGCTACCTCTCCTAATAGTGTCACTCCCTATGAGATTATGGGAAACAGTTACATTCAAACTACTACACAGCATTTGGACCTCATTTACTTGCTGATGTGAATTTTTTTTTAAAGCTCAAGTTTCTTTCACTTGTATGTACATTATTATTTTGTTTCCTTTTTGAAATAATAGTGCAATACAGAATGCACCGAATCCTGGAGGTGGTGACCTACAGAAAGCAGGAAAGCTCTCTCCACTTAAAGTGCAGCCTAAGAAGCTTCCATGCCGAGGCCAGACTACCTGCCGAGGATCGTGTGATTCTGGAGAACTAAGCCGAAACTCAGGAACATTTTCTTCACAAATTGAGAATACGCCCATCCTGTGTCCTTTTCATTTGCAGCCAGTGCCTGAGTATGACGTTGTTTCTGTTAATATTTTCGCTGCCAGGTTATTTTTCAGTTAATACCATACTTCTCATGTCTGATTCCTGTTGCATTGCTTTCACAACTTACCTTCTCATTTGCTTTCTAGAGCCAGGCTGGCCCGGGGCTCTAGGCATTCTTCCTGCCCCAGCCTTCCAGGTGTTGGCATTAAAAATGTGCGCCACCAAAGCTGGGAGATGGTGGCGCACGCCTTTAATCCCAGCACTCGGGAGGCAGAGGCAGGCGGATCTCTGTGAGTTCGAGACCAACCTGGTCTACAGAGCTAGTTCCAGGACAGGCTCCAAAGCCACAGAGAAACCCTGTCTCGGAAAAAAAAAAAAAAAACGTGTGCCACCATTTTTACCTGCTATAAAGTGGCAAATTTTTTTTGTTGCTCTTTACTAGTCAGTAACTAACTTTTTTAAAAAAAATAGTAAACAGGGCTGGAGAGATAATGGTTTCATAGCTAAGAACACTTGTTGCTCTTGCAGAGGACTGGAATTTGATTCCCAGAAGCTACAGTGGTTAACATCCATTTGTAATGTCAATTCCAGGGCATCAGATACCTCGTCTGACCTCTGTGGTCACCTCATACATATTGTACACAGATATATAGTCACCCACATACACATAAAAGTAAAATAAAAACAAATATAATAAACAGAAATACTTTGGCTTAAGAAATATTAAAACATTTAAAGTTTTAAGTGGCTAGAAAAAGTATGGTAAATGCCAAAATGATGCAGTAATTTTTGTCTATCTTTGAATTGAATCTGATTTGAATCTTCAACTTCAGTCTAGTTCTAAAAATCTTGGTTTAGTATTATTTATAAAACTTTAGGTTATAGTGATATCCTACATCCTTTCTAAGGATTAGATGCATTCTGATTCCTTTGCTGTATGGTTTCAATAATTTTATGTAATAACTCCTTAATACTCATTTCCCGCCATGGCTAGGTGTGTTTACTTGAGAGAGTAACACCTTTTATATGCAAAGTAGCATTCTGACAATGCTTACTGATTCAAAATGACTGATCAACAAAATATTTTATTTTGTATGTAATGTTTATACCTGCGTAAGTTTAAATGCTCCACAAACATGCAGGAGCCCTTGGAAGCCAAAAGAGGGCATCCGAATTCCTAGAATTGTAGTTACAGGTGATTGTGAGATACTGTGTAGGTGCTGGGAACTGAACCTGGGTCCTCTGCAAGAGCAGTAAGCTGTCTTAATTACGGAGCCATCCGTCCTCACAAATTCCTGATTTTTTAAAAGTTATTTCTATATAACTGTAGAGTAAAGTGTTTAAAGTGGTATTTTTATTTCTAAGGATGTAACTCGGTTCCCATCTATCTGTTTTAACTGGCACAGAAGCCAAGGGGTGAGAATGTGCACACTTTTCTCTGACCACGCTCACTGCCCTGTTCCTTCTAGCACAGCTTAGTTCCCTCTATCGTGCGTGCTCTGACTGGCTTCCCCCAGCAGTCTGAGTGCTGATGTGGAAGCTGCCTGTTGTACTCAGTAAGATAATAATTCCATAGCTGTCTTGTGTGCTGGGTCAGGCAGAAAGGACTTTCTTGTTGAGAGAGAAAATAATTCTGGAAAAAGGAACTGAAAATACTTATGGGCATTTTTTTAATGTGTGAGAATGAAGACTTAGACATAAGGCAAATGAGTTTTTACTAGTATATGTATTTAATACGAGCTTTTCATCCTTTTAGACCTGAGACAGTGTTAAAAAATCAAGAAATAGAATTCGGCAGAAATCGAGAGAGGCTTCAGTTTTTTAAGGTATAAATGATTTGAGGAATTCTTGATTAACATTTATAAAATACTAAACCTGTACAGTTTTTAATATTTAAACTTGTATTTAATAAAAGCTTTATAATCATGGAACTTTCTTTTACCATATTTTGGAAACCCTTATATTTGGCATAAAAAATAATGAAAATAATGGCCATATTTTAAGTGAGCCATCCACAGTCTTGTTCATTGGCTTTCCTTGAGTCTTAGAGCACAGTACCTGGCCTAGAATTTGATACATAGTTGAGAATGGCCTTGAACTGATTTCTCCTGCCTCCATCTTCCAAGTGCTGGGATTATAGGTAAACACCACCATGCCCAGCTTAATTTGGTTTTAATGATCTTTAAAATGCATAGGCTCAATATTTGTGTATTTTTAGTATTATAAATTTGGAGCAGTCCATATTGAACATTATAGTGTCAGTATTTGTTTGTATCTTGATTGTGAATACAAAGTTACACAATGTACTAACACTTGTGTCTCTTAAATCCAAACAAATTGTAGTGGAGCTCAGGAGCTTTTAAGAATGTCGCTGTCATCCCTCCTGGAACTGGAATGGCTCATCAAGTGAACTTAGAATATTTATCAAGAGTAGTTTTTGAAGAAAAGGACCTACTCTTCCCAGACAGCGTAGTTGGCACAGACTCTCATATAACCATGGTGAATGGATTGGGAATTCTTGGGTGGGGTAAGTAAATACCTCAGTATAATTTGGTTTGTTTGTTTGTTTATTTATTTTTTGGTCTTTTGAGACGGGGTTTCTCTGTGGCTTTGGAGCCTGTCCTGGAACTAGCTCTGTAGACCAGGCTGGTCTCCAACTCACAGAGATCCGCCTGCCTCTGCCTTCTGAGTGCTGGGATTAAAGGCGTGCGCCAGTTTTGGTTTATTTTTAAGAAGGAATACCAAGAATATTATCAGAGGGCAGAGAGCCTCTTTGAGACAGTTTCTCATAATAGCAACAAAGGAACAGACTTAAGATTTTTTGAATTATAGTAAAGATGATTTATGAAAAAAAAAGATTGTATACTGCCAGCACAGCACCCCTGTCAGGCATTCCCGCACTGGGTAATGGTGAGGTCTGTAGCAGTGCTGATGGTGCTGTGGTGTCACATCCCCTGCTGCCTTTATAGACCCAAAATCCATCCGGTCATTTTTTTCAGTCCTTCATGACCTCTCATGTCTCACAGCCTTGCCCACCATCCCTATTTACAACTGTTTCAAGATTAAGCACAGTTGCTTCTTGAAATCCCTAATCCTTGTAGAATCTCATCAATCTAAAAGTATCCCAGACTATACTTTTTTTTTTTAATGGCGTATTAGAGTATTATAATTTGGGTTTTTTCTTAGTTTCAGTTCATGAGACTAGGCACAAGCTGGGTTGTATTCTTATCCAGGTGTTTTGTTGGTCATTGAGCAGTTCATAACATTCTCAGAAAATGCTTTTTAAATTTAATATTAGGATTAAAAAATGCCAGTTTTTTCAATTAAGTAAGTGGAGTCATCCTTTATAAAGGGTTCAGGTCCAAAGTCCACAGTGACAGTAATGTGGCAGCTCCTTGTAAGATGCCGTGTGAGTCACACTCATGAGATGTGGGAGATTTGGAAATGGAAGATGGCTAATCTGAATTGTCGTTAATGTCCTTTGTTGATGTGCGTGTCCTTCTTAACAGGAGTTGGAGGCATTGAAACAGAAGCAGTTATGCTTGGCCTGCCAGTTACTCTTACTTTACCAGAGGTGGTTGGATGTGAGCTAACTGGCTCGTCCAACACTTTTGTTACATCCATAGATATTGTCCTTGGCATTACAAAGGTAAGCTCAAATATTAGTTGTTACGTAAGTGACGCAGTCCCACGAGAGCCCAGATTTGAATTTATGCTTCCATCCATAGCTCTCACATCACTAGCTATATCATAAGGTTACCATAGTAATTACATTAAATGTAACATAATATATACTTAGAAGTACATAAAAGGTCATTATGTACTTGTTACCTGCCAATACATTTATTAAATAACTTTATTATTAGCTTATGGGTGAGTTACTGTTGTAATTATTTTAATTGAGCAGAAAGTACATACAGCCTAACCATTTATCAAAGGAGCACAGGGCTCAATACTAAGTAGTAGACCAAGGCTTCAGACCCAGGAGTCCTTGCCCTTGACAATTATACATTATTGCCTCAATAAATAACTTGTTGACCACTTGGATTTTTATAATGTTATGTTAAGCCAGGTGGTGGTGGCACAGGCATTTAATCCCAGCACATGGGAGGTAGCTCTTTGTGAATTGGAGGCTAATCTGTTCAATATATCAAGTTCTAGGACATACATACATACATACATACATACATACATACCAAACAACAACAAAATGTAATATTTGGTATTTTAATTAAGAAGTTAGATGTGGGGCACATGCCTATAATCCCAGCATTCAAGAAGCTGAGACAAGAGGGTCATAAAATAAGAGGCCAGACACCAAAAAGTAATTTTTGTGTGTGCGTGTGTATGTATATATCCGTGTTCATGCTTTTGCAAGTGAAAGAGGCATCACCCATAGTTGTTCTTTTGGTGCCTTTGTTTTGAGACAGAATCTCTCATTGGCCTGGGCTGAGATCTCTCTAAGTAGGCTGTGCTGGCTAGGGATCCACCTGTCTTGACTTTCCAGCACTGGGGTCACAGCACATGCTGCCATGCTTGACTTGTTGAAGTCGGGTTCTGGGTATCAAGTTGAGGCCCTTGTGCTTACAAGGCCAACAGTTTTACCACTTTACCAACTGTGCCGTTTCTCCAGTGTCTATCCCCAGTTTAAAAAAGTGTTTTTATTATATTACATATTTGTGTATGAGTGTGGGTACATATGGGTGCCGTTACTTACATGTGGAAGTCAGAAGACAACTTTTAGAAGTTGGCTTTCTTCTATGTGGATCTGAGGAACCAGACTCAATTCATCAGCCTGAGCTGTCTGACCCTCCTCCCCATTTTTTTACCCCCTCCCCCTCCAAAAAAAAAAAGCTCAAGACAAAAAAAAAATTATTAGGTAATGCTTTGGAACAGTCTGGATAGAAATGTGATAGCGTCAGACTTCTCCATGTCTGTTTTCACATACTTTGAGGTAGTACTGGCTATATATGTTTAGTATGCTGAATATTAAGTTGTGATATTGCAGTCTAGTTTTTCTACTTTTCACTAACTGAGTTTCATTTGAAAAATAGTTGCACTTGAGACATGGGTCTCTCTTAATTGCAGTGTGGGCTGCTCTCCTTAGCAGTGTTGTCTAAGTTATTGATGAGACAGCTTCGGAGCTGCTCCTTGAGGTGAAAGAGCAGTGCCACCTTCTCAGTAGTGATACTGATTCTTTTTCTCTAAAGGAGCAGTGCAGTTTATTCCTAACTTCGATTTTGAAGGAACTAGTTCTTCAGAGGTCCTATAAACACACTACTTTCAATCCCTTTGTCTGTTCTTGCTTGACAGTATTACTGTTAATTACAGCTTATTGTGAGAGAATTCTTATCTATTTGTATTTATTGGATATATTATTTCTCTGTTGAAGTTCTTCTCTTTTTATGGTCTTTATAGAATTAACCATCTTATTTCCCAAGTACATATTTAAAGATGATAACATTTAACCTAATTTATTTTTCTTTTCTTTTTCAAAGATTTTATTTTTTATATTATGCATGTCTGAGTCCATGTATGCATTTGTGTACATGAATGCTGTGTCCACACTGGCCAGGAAAGGGTGTCAGGGCCTCTGGGATTGTAGTTAAAAGACCATTGTGAGCTACCTAATGTGGGTGCTGGGAGCCACACTCAGATCTTCTGGAAGAGAAGTACATACTCTTAACCACTGAGCCATCTCTTCAGCTCCCCTAATTTTTCTTTTTATCTTTAAAACTGAGGTCAGGGACCTAGAATTCAGTTACAGGAGATCCAGCACCCTCTTCTGGCTTCTGCAGTCAGAGGGGATAAATGTGGTTCATAAACATACATTCAGGCAAAAGTGTCCACACTTGTAAAAAGAAAATAAATAATAAAAGCAAACTAAGATTAGAAGTTGTTTTAGTTACTTGGTAGTAATGAAGAATAATTTTTGGAGGAATTCAGTTTTAAATCATATGTTAAATCTGACCAAAATGAATTTACTTATAATACTGTTGCTGTAAATATTTGATCCAATACTAATAATTTGAAGAAGTTTGCATAGCAGCATACAGTTTTAAGTTCACTATATGGTGTCTCTCGTAAGTATATTATTATTTCATAAACTGTAGGATTCCAGCAGTGGTTAGAACACCATTGTTTTATGTACTGTTATGAAGAAAAAGTGCTTCCCAGCTATGTAGGCATCCTGAGGAGTCTAAGATATCTCTGATTTCAGAGACATTAATATTAAAATTGTTTTTCTGAGCATTCAGGGATTTTTTTTTAATGTTTTTGAAACAATGTTTCACTATGTAGCTCTGGCTGTTACAGAGATCCACCTGCCCCTGCCTCCCAAGAGCTGGGATTAAAGGTGTGCCTGGCCACCATACCCAGCTCTTTTTTTTTTTTTTTTTTTTTAAAGAAAACACAGACCCCCTCTTCTATTTACTGCTTATCTTAAAATACCAGTAAACTGAAATGAGTTTGTTCCATACGATAAAAGACCTTATCATTAGTATTGGTTAGAAATCCATGCTAATTTTATCATTACTGATGTTGTGTTGTTTCTGCATATCCCTAAAAGCACCTCAGGCAAGTAGGAGTGGCTGGAAAGTTTGTTGAGTTTTTTGGAAGTGGAGTTTCACAGTTATCTATCGTTGATCGAACTACTATAGCAAACATGTGTCCAGAATATGGTGCTATCCTCAGCTTTTTCCCTGTTGACAATGTGACACTACGGCATTTAGAACACACAGGTAAGAGAATATAACATGATTGTATTTGCAGAGTAGCTGCTTGACAGTACTTTATAACAAATTACAGGAATATATGCTAGTGAATGCTTATGAAACTGTCCTGTTTTGAAACAGTAACACTCAAATCTCAATAGATACCTCTAAAGAGTCCTCAAACCCTAGTCCCTTATGAGCCACAGACAACATGTTAAAGGAAGTACTTAAACATTGATACTCACTTCACCTTTGCCTCACAAAGAACAACCTTGCTATCTATTTTTAGTAGAGGAGCAACCAGACTAGAGTTTTTGAGTGGGAAGTAGGGTAGGGTTTCAGGTTCAAGATCTTTGTGGAGCTTGATTGGCAAGGGTCTTTGGTCATCCTGGTGACTATAGAAGCTACCTTCAGAATGATACAGTGAGTGGATCAACAGGCCCTTGAAAAGAGGGTTTTCTGGAAAGTGTAAAACTTTTTCATCAGGATTTGATGGTAAAGCATTCACGAGAAAAGCATTGCTTTTTTTGAGAAAGATGGTACCCTACTCTCAGGTGTGTTCCTTATGAGCACATCTCCCTTGACTTTTGTTAGTGTTAAACTGTCTTATTGCACCCCAGCTCTGCTTACCTCATTATTCACTTACTAATCTGAGTTAGGATACTACTGTTTTGTTTGTTTGTTTTTTAACTATTTAGCAAACTAGCCTAAAATTTTGTGACTTACAAAACAATGGTCAGGCTGTTTGGTTCTGGTAGAGCACTTGTCTTATGCCACGGGGTCCTGGCCAATCAAAAACAAACCTAGCAATAATCACTTATTGCCTCGTGGTTTTAGTGGGTCAAGGAGTTCAGACAAGGCACAGCAGGAAGAACTTGCTGCTTTGTGTCTAGGGCCTCAGCTGCCCAGTTCACAAGCTGAGGCCTGGAATCCTGAAGACTTTACTTACATGAATGTCAGCTGTGGGCTCAGGGAGGGTTGTCAGCCCATCCGTTGATGTATGTCATGTAGTGTGCCCATGCGGTTCCCTCATGCAGTCTGGACTCTGGTAAGTAGAGCAGAAGACAAGGTCAAGTAAACAGGTAAGTAAGTGGCCCCTGCCCACCAGTGTAGTTTCACATCCTATCTTTAGGGTCTCAGGATTCTTTACTACATCTTATTTTACTGTTCTCTCTTTTAGGTTTTGACAAAACCAAACTTGAGTCAATGGAAAAATACCTTAAAGCTGTGAAATTGTTTCGAAATGATGAGACTTCTTCAGAACCTGAATATTCTCAGGTATATGAAAGTAACTTTCCTAGGAGTGATAAGAAGGATGAGTGCTTGTGCATAACCACTTCCTTTTGAATCCTAGTTCTAAGTACTTAGTAGCTAGGTAACTGGGTGCTGTACCCCTTAGAGTTCTTAAGTTAAATGCAGATTTGTAGAACAGTTCCAGTCATGTAGTAAGTGCTAACTGCAAATAAGAAATGCCACTTGTGACTCAGTGAGTGATAGCTGTTAATACGAAATCCCATTTGTGACCCGTTTTCATTTTAAAATGACATTTACATAGATTCTGGTGGTAGTAAATTTTGCAACATTTTGTGAAATCTACCATTTTGATTTATATTTAATTATGGGGGCAAATATGTATTTGAGTGCAGGTGCCCACAGGAACACCAGATACCCTAGAGCTAGAGTTACATGGGTGCTGGGAACAGAACTTGGGTCCTATAAAAGAGTAAGTAGTATATGCTTTTAACCACCGAGCCATCTCTCCAGATCCCAGTCTAACTTTTTTTTTTTTTTTTTTGGTTTTTCAAGACAGGGTTTCTCTGTGGCTTTGGAGCCTGTCCTGGAACTAGCTCTGTAGACCAGGCTGGTCTCGAACTCACAGAGATTCGCCTGCCTCTGCCTCCTTAGTGCTGGGATTAAAGGCATGCGCCACCATCGCCCGGCCCAGTCTAACTTTTTAAGTATTCAAAATATCAACTCTTAATTCTATTTTTTTTCTGCATCATGATGAACACTGTTAATATTCCCACTGCTCAACCAGTTTCAATTTTTGTTATGTCTTTGTCTAGTTTATGAATATTTTGTACAATTCTATTGTTATATGGTCTTAAATGTTAAAGATATTTATAATTCTTATCTGTTGGATATTTTTGGTGCCATAGGTAGAATTTACATTCAGTAAAGTTAGTTTTAATAAAATTATTTTTAAGGACAATATACCAAGGATTTATAACAATTTGGCATTCTGAGTTTTGCCTTCCCTGGGGTGGGGATCTTTTTCACCCACCTTTGTTTTCTTCCTAGCATGTTGCTATTTCACACAATTTGAATACCTACATATTTGTCTTACCCCTAACTAGAGCAGAGTCAGTTCCATGAAGGCAGGAGCTTTGTTTTGATGTATATTCCTAGTTTGTAGAATGGAGAAAAAGTCAGATGGGGGAGAGCAGAATATGCAAGTGTGCATGAGGAAGTTGGTTTGTCTACAGAAGGGTCTCCCTCTGGAGTGACCAGGAAGTCACTGATTGCCCAGGCAGTTCTCGTGTTTGAGGCTGTTCTATTACCATGGTCTCTTGATTTGAAGTATAAACCACCACAGCTGGCTTTTTTAGAACAGCCTTAAAAGCCAGAATAAAAGACTTAGACATCGAATTTTCAAGATTCTGGAAAAATCTTTTAACTTCTCTTACATTTTCTTTCTCCTTTGATTTCTGTTGAATCTGGTGCATTGTCCACAGTTCTGAAAAATGACAAGTAAAGTTGCATCGATTGCTACTGAAAAACACCCTAGCTAAGAGCAGGGCAAGAAGCAGCCCGTTAGCATTAGATAAGAGTGTTTATCAGGCCTGAAGCCCTGGGTCCAGTCTCCAGTACTTGGTTACCCACACCTACGCAGAGACAGGAGAATCAGTTCAAGGCCATCCTCAGCTCGACCTTGTAAGTTTAAGGTCAGCCAGTACCTCAAACAAACAAACAAACAAACAAAAAAACCCTGGCTGTGCAAAGGCTGCTGGTTCTCGCTTGGAATCCCAGGACTTGGAAGCTGTGACAGGGGGATTGTAAATTCAAAGTCAGTTTGGGCTACATAGTTCAAAGCCAACCTGGGTTGCATAGCATGAACATTTTTAAAAAAATAAACTCCTCCACCATGTAAACTCTTGACAGTAGTTGGAAATAAAGCTAAAATCCATCAAGATGTTGATTTCAAAAGGAACTTCTTGAGGCTGGAGAGATGACTTAGTGGATAGAAGCATTTACTGCTCTTACAGAGGACCCAAGTGGGTTCCCCACAGCCATATGGTGTCTCGTAACTGTAACTCCAGTTCCAAGGGATCTGACAGCTTCTACTGATGTCTGCAGGTACCAGACACACATGTGATTCATATACATACAATGCAGGCAAATAGTCATACATTTAAAATAAAACTAAATCTTTAAAAAATAATAAATTCCTTTGGTGTTTACTTAGATCAAAGACTAGATTAGTTGAATCCTTTACATCAAAATAGGATCAGTCAGAATAAGCTTGGCTATTAAACAGTGAAGAGGCTGTCATGAAGAGGAAGTTTCAAATTTATCTAACCTCGTAAAATAAAGTACACAAAAGAAACGATAAATATTTGGAGAAAGAAATAGCTAATGTGCAACTGAGATGTTAACAAAACTAGTGATTTTTAACCAAGTAATAGAAGCCTACTCATAGGAACCTAGCAGCAAGGTCACCTAGAACCGGAGAGAAAAAAAACCTTTCTGTGCTTTGGTCCTGCACACATTCTGTTGACCAGCCATCACATGTGAGCTGACTGGGGGCAATGTTTACTCACCATTAACTTTGTGATCTCAGAGTAAGGCACGAGTGGAGTCAGAACTCAGAAGCAGTGAGTTGGTGATTAGCAGAGCTTTTCTGCTTCAGTATTGTGCAGGCATCTGCTGTGACAGTGGTTTTGGTTTTGTTGTTCTTTTAGGACAGTCTTATGTAGCCCAGGCTGGTTCGTTATATAGGAAGATGACTTTGAACTTAGGCTCATCCTATCTCTGCCTTTGGAGTGCTGGGATTACAGACAGTGCACCATCAAGTCTGATCCCGTGTGGTCCTCAGATGGATTCCAGGGCCTTACGCATGCTAAGGCAAGCCCTCCAGCAACTGAGCTGCATCCCCAGCCCCTTTGACACTATTTATATCTGTAGGAGAAAAAAAGACATTTGAGGAACCGTGATTTTCATAAGCTGTGTTAAGAAAAATGTAAATGTACTCATCTATTTTAAAAAGTAGCGTTTGCTTTTATATCTCTACTTAGAAATTCTGATCTCTGTCCCTACAATCTCTGTTTTCCCAGGTGATACAGATTAATCTGAATTCAATAGTTGCATCTGTCAGTGGTCCAAAGAGGCCTCAGGATAGAGTTGCTATAACAGATATGAAAAGTGATTTTCAGGCTTGCTTAAATGAAAAGGTAAGTTACTTTATTGTTACTTTTATGCTGTGTGCTAAGTGTAAAGGACGATCAGGATTTGGGACTATTTCATATTCAGTGTACTTTATGGCATATGCCAATAACCTCTTTTTTCTTCTGTCAGTCATTCATTGAGCTTATTCCTCAACTCCACTCTGAGGGTCGGAGTTTGGATTATATTTATTGAAAGTAATCAAGTGTATAAAGTTATACTTCTTAGTCACAGTAGTCACCTTTCACTATCAGTCAGCTACATGTGGCCTGCCTTGAGTCTGTCAGCACAGTCTGACCATCTCCATCAGTGAAGGACGTTTTGTTGGGTGGCGTCAATGCTAGGAAGACGTCACCACACTGTAATTATTCTCATAGAATCTGACAAAAAACAAAAACTGAATAACCTTGGCTTTGGGGGTTTCTATTTTTTGTCTTGAGAGTTACATATTTCGTCTTATGGCTTGCTCTGTTTTATTAGGAAAAGCCAGAGTTGACTTTGTCTCCCACACCTTGTTTTATAGTTTCTTTACTTTTTATTTGGAAAATATTAAACTCATTCAGAAGAAATTTTCTGATGAATTGATGTGTTCCAGTTGGGCAGCTTCAGTACTTACTAACATCGCAAATCTTGTTCCTCTCTTCTGCACTCACACACTTGAGTCCTTATGTGCAGATATTTAGAATAGGAAGAGTTTCTACCATGTTTTGGGAACGCCTGTAAACAGGAATGGATAGGAACATGTGAGTTAGGACTGGCTCTGGGAGGTTGGCTGCAGTCACTTGATATAAAAGTTTTGCTTCTGAACATCACTAGGCTCCTCTTGTAACTATTCAGATCATCTTAAGATGAGTTGTACTTCTGAGTGGTGTAGACTTTCTGTGTTTGTGTCATAGTAGAATTTCAACTGTTACAACGCTGAGGTGTCAGGTGTCCCCGCTGTGTTCTCTGTCACTCTTCCCTCTGCAAAGTCAGTAATATCTACTTGCAAATTTATAGGTTGGATTTAAAGGTTTTCAAGTTGCAGCAGAAAAACAAAGTGACACTGTCTCTATTCATTATGATGGAAGTGAGTATAAGCTGTCCCATGGATCCGTGGTCATTGCTGCAGTTATCAGTTGTACCAATAATTGTAATCCGTCTGTCATGCTTGCTGCAGGTAGGTTGGTGTTTAAGACCGCAATTATTCTCTCTTGTAAATTACTGTTTGTTTTTCTGTTATATTTATTTCTCTTCCTTAGATGATGTATCCATATTTGTTTTCCATATTGAGAGGCACTGAAATTTTTAATTAAGTTGTTAGGAACGTGAGTTTGATGTATAGTGTTTTTATTACACAAAAGGTAGCTTTTGAAAACAGTAGTTTACATATCTACTAGTTTTAAATTGTATCTGTCTTTAGTAAATTTAGAAGTACCACAGGTATTGCTTGAACTTTTTCCTACCACGTAATATCACAGTATACTTGATCCCACTCAAAGTTATGCAAGTGAGGGATCATTAGCAATTAATGTCAGTTTGTATACACAGTGACAGTCATCATCCGCCCCCCAAGATAAGGTTTCTCTTTGTAGCTTTGGAGCCTGTCCTGGAACTAGCTCTGTAGACTAGGCTAGCCTCGAACTCACAGAGATCCGCCTGCCTCTACCTCCCGATTGCTGGGATTAAAGGCGCCTGGTTTACAGTTACAATTCTTAATGTCTGTACAACTATGTATAATCGATATTAAATTGCTCTTAATTTACTATGATTATGGCATTTTTGATTCAGTCAATTGCTGTATGTGAATATTCTTTTTTTTTTTATATTTTTGTGATGCCAAGGTGTCTGCCCATCCCGATAACTTAACAACGTGGTGACTATTTTATCTACTAAAAATTTCAATTCGATTTCAGTGATTAAAATGTACAGTAGTAATGATAGAAAGTTTATGAGTTTGAGATTTTACTATAAATTGTAGTCTGAGAATGATCACACCCTTTTCTTGGTTTTTATTCTAATGTGAAGGAGGAAAGGGTATATTGTCTTAGTCATTGTTTGTTGATTTTACAGGTCTTTTGGCTAAGAAGGCTGTTGAAACTGGCTTGCGAGTTAAACCTTATATAAGAACAAGTTTATCTCCAGGCAGTGGGATGGTTACGCATTACCTCAGTTCAAGTGGAGTGTTACCCTATCTTAGCAAGCTGGGGTAAGTTACATTTACTGTTGGTGTTCTTCACCAGGTATTAAATGTGTTTAAGAAACAACAAGAGAAGATAAAGACAAAAAATATTACTTGTTTTAAGAGAAGATGGCCCTCTTAAGTCAGCACAGGACACATCCAGACAAGTCATCAGCACTAAAGATTTATTACCTGGAGGGGCAAGCGGTGGGGGTAGGGCTGCAAAGGCAGACTGCAAGCAGCAGTAAGCAAGCATTTTTTTATTTTATTTTATTTTTTTGCAAGAGTGAGTTTTTAAAGAGAAAAAGGGGAGTCTGTGCTAGGGTAAGCTGCTAAGTCCTGATTAGATAGATGTACTAGAAAAATAATGAATTTTGATTGTTGGACTTTGGTGTTTAGAATGAGCCAGTGGCCATTATAAAGGAACAGACCTTGAGTTCTAGCTTTTAGAGTGTAGTTTAACGGTGTTTAGCAAGGGAGAAAAGGAAAGATGAAAGGCAAAACCTCGGTGCCATGTTTGCCATGCTCAGGCCCGTCTAGAGCGCTTCACTCTTTACCTTGCCATTATCACAGTCTCATGCCTGCCACTCAGATGTTCATTGCAAATATGTCATGAGCAAGACACTTGGAAGTCAGGACAGGGGAAACCAAGTCACAGTGAGGAATGCCTAATTCTCATGAGTCATCTGCAGTTCGGAAAAGAGTAAAATAATACAAGTTGCATTGATTTAATTAAAAGATTGTCTCTGGGCGGTGGTTGGAACACACCTTTAATCTCAGCACTTATAAAGCAGAGACAGGCAGATCTCTGTGTTTGCGGCCAGCCTGGTCTACAGATCGAGTTCCAGGATGGCCAGAGCTACGCAGAGAAACCCTGTCAAAAAAAAAAAAAAAATTGAACAGATTGCTTTAATTCAGATTTTACAAAGTTATTGGGTCTACAATATGTTGGGTAATTTGTCTGTGAACCTTAAACTTAATTTTTACGTTTCTTCTATAAAGAAATTGACAGAAGTCTAATTTTAGAACATAATATTCTTATGTAAATTATGGGTTCTTTTCAAAGCCTCATAAATTTTAGATTTCTTTATTTTGCTTCTAGAACAGCAACTAAAGTAACTTAGAGGATTATGTTTGTAATCTTATGTTGGAATTGGAGTCAGGTATTTTTTTTTTTAGGTCTAATTGGTTCAGAGTTGAATAAGCTACTCTACTAGAGGGCCTCCTTACCCTTTCGGGCCTGTGATGGACCTGCTATAGTGAGTTCATATTAACATTTAGAGTTTTGAATATGCCTTTCAAGTGGAAACACAGCATACTTATAGGAGCTCTCTGGTGTGTGATAAATACTTTGGATCTAGTACAGGTGCTGTAGATATGTTGGCTCTTCTAAGATTTGCATTCAGTACAAAGAGCATGCAACAGTGAGGCTTGAATGTTCAAAATGTTGTGAAATTAATGTGTTGATGGTAATTCTTCTACTCCAAGTAATTTTTGAGTAATCTTGTCCTTTCTTTACAAATATGATATGCTCTCCACTCACGCTTCACTTTTTAAATACAGATTTGACATAGTTGGCTATGGATGTTCAACTTGTGTGGGAAATACAGCACCTTTATCAGAAGCTGTTTTGAGTGCAGTAAAACAGGTAAAACGTGGATTAGCACATCTAAGTGCTTTTTTATTTTTGTTTAATTTTAAAAAGATACTTTAATATCTGCTTAAGCACCAAGATTAAGAAAGAGGTGCTAAGTAAAAGAGACAAGAATTAGGACACACTGAAGAGCAGGGGTATGAGCTTTGAGAGTTGCCCCAACTAGTTTTTACTATATATTGTTAGTAAGTTACAGAAAGTGTGCATTGGTGTGTGTTGATATTTATACTTCCAATTCTTGGAATGAGTAACTTGTGGATCTTAAATTGATATAAAGAATTACTTCTATATTTTTATAATAATTCTTTAGTAGTATAAAGAATTGTTAGAATTTATAAGATTTATAGTTGTGCACTTAAAGCTTAGTGATTTGTTGTTTGATTGTCTGGCTCTCAGAATCAAGCATATTTGTTTTTCCCTTCAGGGTGATTTGGTTACCTGTGGAGTTTTATCTGGAAACAAAAATTTTGAAGGTCGACTTTGTGATTGTGTCCGTGCCAATTATCTTGCCTCTCCACCCTTAGTGGTGGCTTATGCCATAGCAGGCACAGTGAATATAGATTTCCAGACAGAGCCTTTAGGTGTGTTTTCCTATATATTATCTGTGTGTTTATGTGTATTCTGTGCGTACTTCCTCCCAGAAGTTGTTAAAACCAGAGTCTTGATATGAAAGAAAACATGCAATGCTTGTTACTTCCGTTCACCATCCATCTTCTGTTATTAATGCGGATGTTGATGTGGAGAACTTCAGCTGTGTATGTCATTAGTTCTCGATATTTAACTCTGAAGCACACCTGTTAATTACTTGATTTCTGTGACTTGTCTATGAAAAAATAGAAGTACTTTGAGGTGTTGGTTTTGTGTTGTTCTAATATGTATACTGAATACCATATTAAAATCTTGAGCAGGTACTGACTCTACGGGCAAGGAAATTTACCTGCATGACATTTGGCCTAGTCGAGAAGAAGTTCATCAGATAGAAGAAGAACATGTTGTTTTGTCCATGTTTAGAGCTCTAAAAGAGAAGGTAGAGGTAAGAGTCTTGTGGGGCTTTGTTTTTAGTTTTGTTCTTTATTTTGAAGTAAGGTTCACTAACTCATACTAGCTGGGAACCCACTCCTTAATAGCCCATAGTAACTTATGAGCTCAGCAATCCTCAGTCTCCTCAGTGCTAGGATAATAGGCATGAGCTATGTATCGTTGCTTTCTAAGCAGAATGAAAATTTTAAATTTTGAACATTCGTTTTTTTATGGCTGAATTTTTTTTTTTTAAAAAAAGCATGTGTGTGCGCGCGTGTACCATTAAAAACACCAGGCCTTTTATCCCAGCACTCAGAAGACAAAGTCGGAGGATCTCTGAGTTCCTGGCCAGCCAGGGCTGCACAGTGAGACTCTGTTTCATAAGGAGTTAATGTTCTTTATGACGTTTTCATGTTTGTGTCATTGGACTTTACTCATGCACTACTCTTCTCTTGTCCCCACTGTCTCCTGCTGGTCTCCTTCCTCCCCCCAAAAGTACCCCCTCTTTCATATGTATGTATGTTCATGCAGACATTTTAAAATCTTGCGTATGAATGGTAATTATTTGTTCATGTGTATGAATGTGAGCCTGTGTGGACCACGGTCAGAGAACAACCGTGGGTGTTCGTATTCACCTTCCACCATAGTGAGAAAAGCTCATGGTTTGCTGCTGCCTCTGCCAGCCTAACTGACCCACAAGCTATGGATTCTCTAATCTCCACCTCCTACTTGATCCATAAGACTGATGGGATTGCAACCTGTGTCCTGCTTTACATGGCTTCTGGGGATCCAAACTCAGAATCAGTGTCAAGTGACGTACCTACTAATCCATCTTCCTACTCTTATCTCTGCCTTCTCTTTTAGAGCTTTAAACATAGACACTATAACATGTTCTTCTATCTGTTGAACCCCTCAAACTAGGCTGAATGTCATGTTTTTGACATATATTTTATTTTGAAATCTAGATTCCACATAAGACAAAAAATGTGAAATATGTTTCTGAATCTGGCTTACTTTTCTTAACTTAATGGTTCTGTGGTCTGTAGCTCCTTTTTCTTTTTCTCTGTAGCTTTGGAGCCTGTCCTGGAACTTGCTCTGTAGACTGGCTGGCCTTGAAATCACAGAGATGTGCCTGTCTCTGCCTCCCGAGTGCTGGGATTAAAGGTGTGTGCCACCACAGCCCAGCTCTAGTTCCATTTTCTTAAACAATTTCTCCTCCCCTTCACACACACATACACACATGCACACGCACATAAGTCTGTTTCACATGTGTGATAGTTGTCTTTATTTTTACTCATATCACCATCTCGTATTCAGCCCCCTCACATAGTCCTGTTTCTACTATTATATTTGAATCTAGATTCTACATGTAGGAGGGAATAAGTTAGTTACCATTTCTGAGCCTGGCTTATTTCACTTAAAATGATGATCACCAGTCCATCCATTTTCCCCACAGTTAACCATTTTTTTAACACCATAATAAAAATACCACTGTTATAAAAAGCCTATTTTCTTCATCTGTTGATGGTCATCCAGGCTAGTTCTATTATAAACAGGCTACTGTTGTTTCAGTAAGCATAGATGTGCAAATATCTCTGGTGAATTCATAGTTTTGAATGCTATTTTATATCTGGAATTGCTAATTATGAAGAGGAATATCTAGAATATTCTAATTGATTTTTAGTTACTTATGGAAATGTTTGTCATTCCATTCAGATAGTTCAAAAATCAAAATAAGCAAGAGCAAATAATGGACCTTGCTGTCACTAAAATCCTGGCCATTGCTTTACCTCTATAGGACAGAGAGCAGTCCTATAACTATAAAAGTTAGTCCTATAACTAACTTGTTTTTGAGATTTGTCTTGCCTTTGTGCACAAATGAGCAAATACATTTATACAGACTTTATGTTCAAAGTAGTGTATAAACATTCAGAAAATGCCTTACTGTGTGGCAGTTCCTTTTCTAGCTGTTCAGACACATCATTGAACAAAGAAAAGAATTTTCTCACAGAGAGGCAGTGAACTGTAGAAAGAATACTTAGGAGCCAGCTATGCAGATTTCTGTAACCCTAGCACTCAGGAAGCTAAGGCAGGAAGATAACCATAAATTTCAAGCTGGCTTGGCATACATCATGAGTTAGTTCCAGGCCAACCTCGGCTACACTGTGAGGCTGTCTCAAAAAGAAAGCTAGGTGTAGTGATACACACTCTTTTTTTTAGACAAGGTTTCTTTGTATAGCCTTTGGTGTCCTGGAACTAGCTCTGTAGACCTGGCTGGCTTCGAACTCACAGAGATCCACCTGCATCTGCCTCCCACGTGCTGGAATTACGCCTTTATTCATAGTATTGGACCAGGGATAAATGAATCACTGTGAGTTTGAGGTCATCCTGCTCCATGTAGTGAGTTCGCTACAGGTCACCCAAGACGACATAGCAGGGCTCTGTCTCTAAGAAAAGAAAAGAATTATGTAAATTGAATATTATGCTAAATGTATATAGAAAAAGGAAATTATGTCTGAGTGTTTTGATGTGTACATGTTTGTGTAGCATGTGGATGCCTAATGCTTGTAAAGGCCAGAAGATGGGGCTCTCAGCTCCTGAAACCTGAGTTACAGATGGTTGTAAGCTGCCAGGTGGGTGCTTGGAATTGAAGCTGGGTCCTCTGGAAGAGTAGCCAGTGCCCTTAACCTCTGAGTTGTCTCTAACCCACTCAGCCTACTATTTTGAGAGAGAGTTGATAAGGAATGTAGTATCAGAAAGTTGAAGTCAAATAGCCAAAGCTTTTGGTTGAATGAATCATTGAGGTAGCAGTGGAGATTGATGAGAAATGGAGTTTAAAAAAATACTAAGACTACCTGTTAGTCTTGCCTTTAAACAGTAAAAAAACCAAAATACAAAAAAAAAAACCCTTTTTTTGTGATATTTCTAAAGATTAATGATATACCGTACATAAAAATTTTTTGCAGAGTGTGAGTATACATACGCATATATGTCTTTTTCAGTTTTTTAGTGGGGATGGGGCAATTCTATGAAGTGTTTATATTTGTTTACATTGAAACTTATCTCTCAGAATTGCTCCTGAAAATTTGGTGAGTTGAAAGTCTATTTATTCTGCCCAAAAATGTCATGATTCTTCAAGTGGATAAGACTTGTTTTCCTTCAGTCTTATCTGAGTATTATTACCGTGGATATTTTTAAAGTCTCTTTTCCTATTTTGATCCATTCATCCAAACTTCATTTGCAGATGGGAAATAAACGATGGAATTCCTTAGAAGCACCAGAGTCGGTGCTGTTTCCATGGGACATGAAGTCTACTTACATCAGATGCCCTTCCTTCTTTGATAAACTTGTAAGTACTAGTGTACTGCTTGAGCTTTTAGAGATTGCTACAGTTTAAAAGAAGAAGAGTTCAGAGTTGTGAATTTTCTCTTTTTAGACCAAAGAGCCATCTATACTCCAGCCTATTGAAAATGCCCATGTCTTACTGTATTTGGGAGACTCTGTCACTACAGATCACATATCACCTGCTGGAAGTATTGCTAGAAGTAGTGCTGCCGCTAAGTATTTAACAAACAGAGGGTATGTGTGTCCACGGTTCCCCTGTGTTGCTTTACCTTCTGACTCTGTCATTAAGAGACTTTTCTTTTGGTCCTATTCCTATGTCCTATAAATAACATACTATTTTAAGGATCTCATTGTTAGCACATTGTCTTCAGCAGGAACTGTTAGAAACTGAAGTCACTGTTTTTAATTGAGCCCTTATTCAGACAAAGCCTTTATAGTCTAAAGACATAACTGATTAGATGCAATAATCAAGCTTAGTTTGACTCACTAAGTGGACCTTTTGGTTCTAAACAGCTTTCCATCATTAAAAAGTGTAACAAATGCGGGCTTTGTGGGGCTGTAAGCTATGGAGTAGTGAGGCTAGGATTGACGTGCATCAGTAACAAAGACTATCAGAATCAAATGTGAATAGCTAATTTTTTTAAAGCTGTAGTGTGTGTGTGTGTGCACGTGCTTGTGCTTGAGCCACTTATGTATTGCCAGTGGAGTCAGAAAAGGGTACTTTGAATCCCTTGGAGCTGGAGTTGAAAACTACAGCTGTGAGCTTCCTGACTTGGCTTCTGGAAACTGAACTCAGGTCTTTGTAAGAACAGCAAGCAATTTTAACTACTGAGCCACAGAGATAAAATTTAAAACTAGAAAGGTATTGTTTCATTTCTGTATGAGAAATAATGTGGAGTTGCTCTCACTGAACAACTGTTTTGGTGTCAGATAGAAAGTTTATTTGCTGTATTGATTAGCTTTTAGACATTATTTGTTGCTTGAGAGATTCAAATGATAAGGTTTTTTATTGAAATGCTTTATAAAAAATTGGAGCTATGAAGATTGATTTGACAGATTCATGCTATAACTTTTATTACAAAGTTTTTCTAATATTTCTTACTGTATTTTTATTTAATATATACTTGTGTGTAAATGTGCAAGTCAGTTCTCTTCCTTGTACCCTGGGAACCCATACTCTAGTCAGGCTTCACAGAGAGTGCCTTACCTACTCAGCCATCTGGCTGCCCTCTCCTCCTAATATTTTTTGACTATGATTTCCATCCTGGTGATGTATCTTCCACAAAGAAAGCCAGTTACCACTTCTTTTAAATATATAGTTTTGTATTATTAATCTAGTAGTTCTCATCACTTTAAAGTTTCCTGAAAATATGACACCCAGAATCTACACAGTGCTTCTCACCCTGTGGGTCAAGACCACCAGTAAACACAGATATTTACAGTATGATTCATAATAGTAGCAAAATTATAGTTATAAAGTAGCAAAAGAAATAATTTTGTGGTTGGGGGTCACCACAATATGAGGAGCTGTATTAAAGGGTCTCAGCATTAGGAAGGTTGAGAACCACTACTCTCCACCACTATATCCTGAAGTAAAAAGTTTTTTAAAACCAGGTAGAGATGGTGCATGCCTTTAGCACTTGGGAGGTAGAGGCAGGCAGATCTCTGTGAGATCGAGCCAGCCTGGTCTACAGAGAAAGTTCCAGGACAGCCAGGGCTACACACTGAAACCCTGCCTTGGAAAAGAAACAAATGTACAAGTTCAGAGCATTGATACTTCTATATAAAAGATAAAATCAGAGGCTAATCAAAATCAGTTGTTGACATAGTTTTGTTCTAGATTCTAAAACTGCTTGCTGGGCTAGAGTATTGCAAGTTTGAGATCAGCCTGGGTTTACATACCTAAGACCTTGCCTTTTAAAAAGAAAATGAGATCTGAGATTTGCTTCAGATTAATGGGGGCAGTTACCTACGAAACTGTGTGGTTTTGTAGATTGGTGGTAAACTCGTGAGATCTTTTCAAGTTTTAAACTAACTGGAGATATTTTAAGGTTGGGAGGTGGACAACAGCCTTTAACAGTTTTGTACAACTTAGTTGTTTTATTTTCTGTCTGGCATGAAAATTGTCTTTTATAACTTTTGTAGCCTTACTCCTCGAGAGTTCAACTCTTACGGAGCCCGAAGAGGTAATGATGCTGTGATGACGAGAGGCACCTTTGCCAACATTAAGCTTTTTAACAAGTTTATTGGGAAGCCAGCTCCCAAAACAATTCATTTTCCATCAGGACAGACGGTAAGGGTGTACACAGAGTGCCTTAGCCATTGCTCACTGGATCATTTTCTCTATTAAATATTTTTCTGTCTGCTTAATCTACAGCTTGATGTATTTGAAGCTGCAGAACTATACCAGAAAGAAGGTATCCCACTGATAATCTTAGCAGGGAAAAAATACGGTTCAGGAAATTCAAGAGACTGGGCTGCCAAAGGACCCTATTTGCTGGTACTGATTCTCAAATTTTATATTCTTGTTTTTTTAAATAAAAATTTCCACCTCCTCCCATTTCCCTCCCATTCCTTCTACTCCCTCTCCCCCTCCCTCTCCAGTCCTAAGAGAAGTCAGGGTGCCCTGCCCTGTGGGAAATCCAAGGCCCTCCCCACTCCATCCAAGTCTAGGAAGGTGTGCATCCAAACAGACTAGGCTTCCAAAAAGCCAGTACATGCAGAAGAATCAAAACCCAGTGTCATTATCATTGGCTTCTCAGTCCGCCCTCATTGTCAGCCACATTCAGAGAGTCCAGTTTGATCACATGCTCGTTCAGTCCCAGTCCAGCTGGCCTTGGTGAGCTCCCATTAGATCAGTCCCACTGTCTCCGTGGGTGGACGCACCCCTCGCTGTCCTGACTTCCTTGCTCATGTTCTCCCTCCTTCTGTTCTTCATCTGGGCCTTGGGAGCTCAGTCCAGTGCTCCAGTGTGGGTCTCTGTCTATCTCCATCGCCAGATGAAGGTTCTATGGTGATATGCAAGATATCATTTTATATTCTTAAAGATAAAAGAATTTTTAATATTTCTTTTCTCGGTAACATATTTTCAAAGTTTATTTGGTTATTTAAATTTTTATATGCTTATTTGGATCTCACATTTTTTTCAATAATTTTAGATGATATATTTTTACTTTTATTTTGCTACTCTGAATTTGATAAAACCTCAAATCTTTTTATAAGTAAGGAAATCTGCATGGGAGCAATAAAGAGAAAGGAGAAGTCTGTCTTTAAAAATTATCATGTGTAATACCTCTCTTTAACTTCGTTTCTGTCAAGAGACTCAGGTAGCCAAATATCATACTCCTTGACCAAGTAAGAAACCTGTCTGTATTTTCTGTGAGTCTATCATTTTCTTCCAGAACAGTGACCTACACAGGAGGCATGGGTTAGCACCGTCTCGGTTTTCAGTCTGGTGTTATCAATTCATCTGTCATCCCTGTCTCATGTCACATGCACCCCCCAGTACTCCAGTGTGCCTCGTTTTTGTTTAAATGTTTTTTTCTTGAGCTAAGCATGGTAACACATGCCTTTATTCCAAGCACTCCAGAGGCAGTGGCAGGATCTCTGTGAGTTTGAGGACACCCTGATCTACAAAGTGAATTCGAGGACAACCAGGACTATGTAGAGACCCTGTCTCAGAACAAATTATATTTTTGTATAAGTACAAGGTAAACATGCAGTACTTGAACAAGTATACAGCACATTTGTGCAGTTCAAATTTTGGAGGAACAAAGATGGTGAAGAATGCATGATTAAGGGGGTGGAGGAAATGTCCTAAAAGACTTTGAGACAGTGTATTTTTTTTTAAGTGAAGAAACCTTATTTTAAAGCTTGGAACCTCTAGCTTAGTGGTTCTCAACTTTCCTAATACTGCAACCATCTAATATAGTTCCTCATGTTGTAGTGATCCCCCAGCCATAAAATTATTTTCATTGCTACTTTATAACTGTAATTTTGCTACTGTTCTGAATTGTAATGTTAATATCTGAGACCCCTGTGAAGGGGTCATTCAACCCCAAAGAGGTCATGACCCACAGCTTGAGAGCCCCTCTCTAGCTCATTTTTTCTAGAGAATAAACATTAGCTCAGAGTAGAGCTATAGTTCACTGTATATTAGTTCTCCAGTGTTCCTGGGTCCTCACTCTTCTAGATCTCAAAACTCATGGGCTCAGTTTGCAGACTGACTCAGACCTTAATGCTGATAGCAGTGTCTTATTTCTAGTTTATTATTTTGACAGGTCAGTTACATTTTTATTATTATTTTTAAGACAGAATCTTTCTGTGTAGCTCTGGCTGGCCTGAGACTCACAGATAGATCCACCTCCTTCTACCTCTCCAAAGGTCCCCAGAGTTCTACTTCGAGTCAGAGTGTTAACCCTTGAGCTGTTTTGGTGGTCAAAGCAATGTAAGGATTTTTGTTTCTGTTTTTTTTTTTGGGGGGGGGGTTGTTTGTGTTTTGAGACAGTGTTTTTCTGTGTAGCCCTGGTTGTCCTGGATATCTCCCTCTCTCTCTCTCTCTATCTCTATCTCTATCTCTATCTCTATCTCTATCTCTATCTCAATAGACCAGGCTAGCCTTGAACTCAGAGGTCTGCCTCCATACTGCTGGGATTGAAGGGGTGTGCCATAACCACCCGGCTTTAAGAGTGTTGTTGGGTTTCTTTGTTTTCTGTTTTGTTTTTGTCTTTGTTTAAAGAATCTAGAAAAGATTCCTGTAGATACCATATACAACTACAATCTCAGTAATAGTATAGTCCATCAAAAATAACTATAGAAAACAAAGCCCAAGATCTGGTTTTTTCTTTAAAATATTCCCTGTAAAACAGACATGATTGTTCATCTTACAAATTTAGCACCCCAGGCCAGAAAGCAGGGAGATTGCTATGAATTTGAAGCCAGTTTAGGCTACAAACCAAGATCTCTCTCAGAAATAATCATAATAAAGATGATGATGGTGATAAATGAAAATTAAAGTGAGGAAGTAAAATGCATATTTGTTACAGGGTGTAAAGGCTGTTTTGGCTGAAAGTTATGAAAAAATACACAAAGATCATTTGATTGGAATTGGCATCGCTCCACTTGAGTACCTTCCTGGAGAAAATGCAGACACTTTGGGCCTCTCTGGTAGAGAAGTATTTTCTTTATCATTTCCTGAAGAACTCTCTCCTGGAATTACATTAAATATGAAGGTATCTTGAAGATTTCCAAATACATAATTGTGTACTCTGTACTCAAATGGGCTTTTGTTAGTTGAGTAAGACCTGTTTCTCATTGCATGCTAATGTCAGTGCGTGTTAGCTGTAGCTCTCTCCTGTTAATATGTGTTATTAATAGAGCTCGTGTCTGAGGAAAGGTAGAAGGAACTGGTTGGTTAGTCTAGGAAAAAGATGCCTGATAGAGAACTGAGGCTCAGTTCCTTGTGCTAGGTTTTCAGCTGTTTGTGTTTTGATCTAAATTTGACCCAGGCAATAATCCATCCCAAAGAGAAGCAAAAGTGTTATAGTAAGACTTTATAACTAAGGGAAGAAAGTCAGGGACAGTAGACATTGTATGTGGTCGACACTTATGTCTCGTAAATGTGTACAGCGAGTGATGACTTAAGGGAAGCAGCATCAGCGTCATGCTGTGGAATTGTAGAGTTCTTTAGAATTAGAGAGCAAACTACCTGGTTTTCCACTTAGCTCTTTGGGAGGGGTCTCATGTTTTTAAATATCGGAAGGGTTTGGGGCAATGAAATGTAGGAATTAGAACCGGAAAAATGAGGCAATAAATCGGGTAGTTAGTGGATGTGGGTACAAATGATCTTAACCAAGTAACACTTTGAAGCTCTGACGCTCACACATCTTTTCTGTTTGTTTAAAGACGAGTACCGGAAAAGAATTCCACGTGATTGCATCATTTGAAAATGATGTGGAGATAACTTTGTACAAACATGGAGGCTTATTAAACTTTGTGGCTCGAAAATTCTCATAGTATATACTCACCGTGGTATCTTTCGTGACTGGTAACTGCAAAGCCTTTTGTGCTGGAGCCAGGAACCCTTTCCATGGAGCTGCAAATAATTCCAGTAAACTCGTTTATCTCATCCATGGATGTAAATGAGTATGAATCAGTGTAGTAACTGAAATGAAATCTTGATCTTAAATAATATACGAATGGTGCTATTAACATTGCTAAAAATCAACGTGTGAAGTGTGTTGTGGAAGAGACCTGTAAGTATGGGGGTTATATTTTATCAGAACATTTTGTAAATAAAGATAGAATTTGAACTTGTGTTGAAGATTCATATGAGTAGCCTTTCTGAAGCTGTTTGTTTTGTTTTGCCCTATAAACTTGGATTGCTGTTTGTTGGTTTAAGAATAGCAAATTGAAATACAAGAATCCAGATTAGATCCTAATTTATAAATGAATTTTTAAGTGTATTTCTTTACAGAATTGAGTTGGACACAGTTGGCATTCCCAATTTGTAATATAAATCAGGTTTATCCTTAGTCTCAATATGTCTGAGGATTAGAACCTGCCCCAGATCACAGTTCCTCTGACCAGTCCAGCCAAAGTTTACTCGATGCCTGAAGATAAAAAACTGCAAAATATAGATGATTGTATGATACTGTGTGTTAGGTCAAATATATATGCTATGATACAGCTCTTTAATTTTTTAGTAATTTGCCACTGTGACCCCTCTGGCAAGCCCCAAATTCTGGTGTATTAATTTGGGCTAGATTTTGCTCATTTTACATGATGTTGTAACTTCTGTAACCTCAATTAGGTATTACCAGCTGATATTCCACACTCCTTTTATGAATGTTGAAAACAACTTTGAATCAATTCTGTATTTCCTCTAAACTTAAAAGTTATCTACCCAAAATTATTTGGCTATACACCCAAAGTATTTTTTAAAGTTATTTTTTTTTACAGTCCTTTAAGTTGACTTACTGCTATTTGAATATTTGGGATACATCACTCTGTTCATTTCATTGTGATTTGTTTGTTTTTAATCAAGACTGACCATGAGGATAAGACACTTGGCGATCATTGCTGTCTGCACGTCATGTGTTTCCCCCAGTTGCATTTATATCTGTTACACCACATCACATGCTTTGTCCATGTTTTAAATGTTTTAAATCATTTTTAAAAGGGTTGGTAATTACTTTTAGAAGGCCCTATACCTCTTTTTAATTAAGAAATTAAACTTAGCAGCAAAATGTTAATTAAGTGCAATGATTTTTTTTTTAATGTTTTCTTCATCTGATCTGGTTTTGAGCATAGCACAAAACAAAAAGTGCTTGTTTTATGCTAAAATTCAGGAACTACCAAACCAGTAGTGAGTGAGGAGCACTGGGAACTTTGCACATAATCAGTCATACAGTCTGTTGAAGTCTTTTTCAGATATGTATATCTAGTTGGACTAGAATTTGACAAAGTCTCGTTATTAAGTGTTTTTTGCTACTTTGAAATCATTGTGTTCTGGTAGAAGCCATGTGTCTTCTGTCTGCATCTGTGTTCATCTGGTGGAAACCTGAGTTAGGAATGGGGAAGTTACAAGTTGAATATTAAAATACTGGTACATACTTTGAAGAAATGTAATTCAGAATGTTTATCTGGGGGGTGTCTTATTTTGAAGGCATACTCTGTCAATAATCTGAGTTAAAGGTGTGGATATAAACATCTAAGATGCTGTGAATCAAACATTTACATTTCCAGTCCACCCTCCAGGAATGGTGTAAAAAATTGTATTTCAGGAACAAAGTCAAGGTTCTCGATCTCTTGCTTAAAAACAGTGAACTAAACTCTTGATAAGCATGGTTTTAAATGGGGGAAGGAAATTGAGCGCATGTCTCAATGCGTATATTTTATAATTCTGCCTCCAGCCAAACGATGCAAAAATGTGATGGCCTGTTTAATGTGTTACTTCCTTTATTTTGACTATTTTTAGTATTTTTGTGTTATTTTCTAAAGATTACCAATTTTTGGGAAAGGAAGTGAACACAAAAAAGCAATCAGTATTGTGAATCTAGTGCAGTTACCAACAGCAGCATTTTAATCTCAAGAACATTGCATTCCATGCTGGTGTGCCGTAGTTGTGCTGCTCTACAAATGAAGGAAGACCTCCAGCAGGTACCTATCTCTGTGTCTCTTCACCAGACTGTGGGTTTTACTGGTATTGAACTAGGTGTTGTGATAACAATGGAGTGTGCATTCCTCTTCTCAGTGGTGAGTGACGAGATGAGAAAAATTGACACTCTTCAGGGGTGGAAAACCGGCTTCCTTTTTGCTTTTGAGTCTAGGGAGAAGACACTAAGATACTGGATAATGATACTAGATTCGATTTTGGGGAAAAAAAACAGGGAAAGGAAGTGGACTTTGGCTTTTTTCAATGGAATTTTTTTTCCCCTTCAAGGGGAACTGTGACTGTGCTGATGTGATCTTTTTGTTTTGTTTTTGTTTTATCAATTTTACGCATAATACATGGCTATAAAACCATATATATCTTAAGTAACTACAAATCATTGTTATTTAAAGCCAACAAAATAGCATAACAGTTTTAAGTTCAATAATGTTAAGTATTGTATAGAAATATATTGGAGGTAAAGTTCAGTTAATGAAATTGTGTATATGTTATTGATGCTGTAAATTATTTTTAATAAAGAAATTGTATTACCACATTTGACTCATGTTATATTTTGTCATAACAGAATAAAATAGCATGACTTAAGAAATAAAATGCTATCCATAAATTTCTCCTTAAATATGTTCTGTAATGTTTGGCCTTTGTTCATTCCCATCCAGCATTTGAACCAGCTAATCTCACCATTATATCTCAAAGTTCCTTTCTATGCTTAGACTTAATCGAAAGTCTGAAATATGGTTAGGACCCACTTAAGAAACAGTAAATGGATTTAATTCAGGGAATGTTCCAACATAGTCAAGTCATGGAATCAGTTTAGTGTGAAAGGACTAACCTGATCTAAGCCGGGATCTTTTGTACATGCACAAGGCAGGCAACTTAACATTCAAGGGATGGAGACTGTCTATTCTACCAGGCAATTTCAATGCTGAGCTGACATTTGGATGTTTAAAAACTATTGCACCAAGTGTGGTGTTGCATGCCTATAATTTCAGTACTTATGAAGCTAAAACAAGGAGAATTGGTTGAGTTGAGGGCCGCTACTGTGGTCAACTACTTGTCCCAAAGCAAATTTTTTTTTCAAGCTGAAATCTATTCGTAGCTGATATTCCTTGATTCTTTCTCCCTAATCTGTCTGTTCCTCATTTTAATAACAAATTTAAATACATAGCTAATTATAAATTGAAGGTACTAGAAATGGCATTGCATGTTTCCTTTATACCATAGATCTTTGTTATGGTAACTGATAACGTTTAGGACAGATTTGGAAAGATCATTGATATGAATTATTTATTACAGGAGGAAATGGCTTTGATATAAGGCAGTGGTGTCATATGCTCTGGAAACTTCACACTGCAGGTCCTACTAATGTGTCACTCACTGTGCTGAAATTTTATTGATGTTTTTGCAAAGCAAGTCTTCCACGGCCAGGAACTAGGACCACAGCACTCTGCCTAAATCGGTTTTGTAAATATGGGCAGCTTTCCACTGATTGGATAGTCCAGGAGTTAGGGTTTAGGGCAATGATAGGTCACGTGTCTAGCAGGATCACACTTTGGATTCAAATCCCTGTGGGAAGAGCAGGCTGAGCCAGAACTGTTCCATTTTACTAGATACATATGCTGTCAGTCTTAATTTGTATATTGTCTGCATAATGAGCATTACTTTAATAGATGTAATAGTTTTAATTTTTTACTCTGTTTATGTGGTAAAAAAAAAATATCTATTTTAAGATACTATCTTCCCTCTGCATTAAAATTCCTGTAGGGAAATGTGTAGAAGGTAAAATATCCAGAGTGCAGTCAAGCTCCAGATTCAAACGATCCACGTGAGCATCCTGTAATTTCTTTTCTGCCAAAGTCATCTTTCTCTCAGCTTCATCAGATAATTCTCTTTAACTATATTTAAGTCCATGTCACCTTCTAAGGTTTGAAACAAATTACTTAGTTCTTTATTTGTTACTCTAATAGTGGGCCCTACATGGGCAATGTCTCCCAACGATTTTTGAAAGTCATTAAGATTCTGAAATTGATCTCCTGATCCGTACCTTTTGTGGTTGAATTTGTTGTAAACCTATTTTAAATCCTAAGTAATTAATAGAATCTTCCCCTTTCTATTTTTTTCAGAAGCAATTTGTAATCCCCAACAAGGCAAATTTTTCTTTACTTCTTCAAACATGTTTTGAAGTATCTGTATTTGAATCAGCTAGTAAAATGTTCTATATAATGAAAAATTAGATTGTAGGTGTAATTAACAAGGGTCCATGATAGCCCAGAATACAGTATACCAAGTATTTATTTGGGAAAAACTCACATTAATGGTAGAGAGCTGTGGTCCTCTTTGGGCCCCGGAAGCTGAGAACAGAACTGACCACCATCAGCTCTTATCAGACCATGCCCTTATGGGCTGGTACCCAAAAGGCTATTGGCACAATGAATTCACACAATAAGAGATTGAGGAAATTGTACACAATTTATTTCCAATGACTGTCTAACAAAACATTAGGACAGAGTTAGGCTGTTTAACATCCCTCAAGGGAGAATCTTCTATTGATATCTCTTAATGGGCTGGGAGTCATGATAAGTAGGCACTGTGAAGGCAAATTTTTCATCCTTTTTGTAAAAGTATAGTGAAAAAACAGTCTTTTAACTCAATAACTATAATATTCAGTCCTTCAGGTAATAGAGAAGGCAGGGGAATTCCAAACACAGCCTATTGGCTGAATCATTTTATTAGCAGTTCTTAGATGTGTTTACTGTTCTCCTTTTTCCTGATTTTTTTAAATAATACAGGACAATTCCAAGGATTGGTTGATTCTTCAATATGTTGGGCATTTAACTGCTCCTGTACTAGCCTAAAAGCCTGTGATTATTTGGATGTCACAAGCCATTGTTCCACCCAAACGGGTTTGTCAGCCATTTTAAAGGTAGGGCTCTTGGTACCTTTGGAATACCAACAGCTGTGGTGCCCAATAACAGAATGGTCTGTTACTGTTCTTGATAGTATCTTTTGATATTTCTCTCTTAAGCATTCCTTATTTTATAGTGTTTTTCTGAGATTGGGGGAATGTTAATCTGTGTTTTCCATTGCTGCAGTAAATCATGTCCCCATAAATTCATTGCTATGTTAGGCATATTTGGTTTCAATTTTCCTATCTGTCCTTCTGGCCCTATACATTCAACCTATCTCACACTTTGTTTTACTTGAGACAAACTGCCAAGCCCTAAAAGCTGAACATTTACTTCCTGAAGAGGCCAACCTGGATGCCATGATTAGTGCAATTATTGTTACATCTACACCTGTGTCTACTAAACCCTCAATTTCTATGCTGTTTATTCAAATTCTACCTTTGGTCATTTATAGAAGTTTGCCAAAATATTTGCTTTATGATATCTTGTGAAAATTTTGTTTTATCTTCTACAGCTGTTCTGGCATCCAGTTCAGTATGTTTTTTGACAACAGGCCATAAATCATTTAATCATTTTGTGAAAGATTTTCCCAGTGCTGGTAGGTAAAGATTAAACTACATTTAATATTGGGACCTTGGAGAGGCCCTAAAGGGCATTTCCCAATGGCAAAGGGTAACCCTGCCTATCCCTTGTTGATCTGCATTCATTAGTCCAGTGTTGGTCTTTGCCCCCCCTTTCTGCATACTCCAGAGGGCTGGGGCCTTCTGTTTGAATTATTTCTAGAATAAGCATCATTTCTAGGAGCACCTTACCTATACTATACTCCTTTTTCAGATGACCTTGTCTACTGCAATTAACACACCTAATATTTTGATTTTTCTTCATATTTTTAGCAGTGCTCCTATCCAGGTATCATCATTAGAATCAATATTGACTGTATTTCTGATTCATTCTTTTATAGGTGCTGATGTTGCCCTTAAAGGCCTTACCACCTTTTTACATTCTGCATTAGCATTTTCAAAAACCAGTTTCAATTAATATTTGTCAAGCATCTGGATCAGAATCTTTTTAAAGCTTATGTTAATATGTGTAAAAGATCAGTGAAAGCTTCTTTCAGGCCTTGTAAAATTTTAGTAAATGACTCAGTCCTCTTTCCTGATTCTTCACCCCAGTCCCAAGCATTCAAAGCTGTTATATAACATAGAATCAGGGTGTTAACATTCAACATACACTGTCTTTGCAAACCAGCATACAGACCCTCACCAATAATTTGTTTTTGGGAAATCTCATGACCTCTAGCTCTACCTCATTGTTCTAGAGCCCTGGTTTCCTCTCTACACCAAGTTCTCTATTGTAATTGAGGACCAGATTATAATATGGCTGTAACTAAGTCCTTCCAGTCTTGTGGAATACTTCTATTCCAGTTGCCCATGAATTTAACATCTGTTTCACAAAGGGTGAATGCATGTCATATGAAACTACTGCTCCTTAAACCTCTTTAATTCTAATATATCTACAGAATTCCAGTTAACGTCTGCATAGCCTTGGGGTTGCATATCATCTGGTGGTTGTTGAACAGTAACCAGATACATTAAAGTTGGTATTCTAATAACCTTAGGCTGTTCCTCTCCAGTTTTACAATGCAATGGTGTGGTAAGTTCTGCTCTAAATTCCTCTGTCCATGTCTGAGCATTTTTTTTCTTTTTTATTAGTATATCTTTCCAAGGCCTGCATCCTATCAATCCACTCATCATTATTAGAACAAAAACCACCAGGGCTATTATTGATAAGGCATTAAATACCATACTGACAGTACTGATTATCAGTATTATATCAGTGTTGGTTAAATCATTGATCTTCCCATATTCTGCTGCTAACTTCACGCCTTCTAAAGTAGCAGTATAGAGATCCCTAGCATCCTGCATTGTTATTTTCCCATTCTTAATGTAGAAGAAGTTTTCAATATTATCTAACTCTCTCCTACTTTTCTAAAGGATTTCCCAAATCTCTCCCCAATTCTGTTGACTTTTCCAGGCAAGTCACAGTGGACTGCTAGCGTAGGGAGGTCCAGACTGCAAATGCAGAAGAGCTGGCTGGTGTGACCCCTCCTGTGTGCTTCTACCACCCACTGGGTGCCATTTTTTTTTTAATGTTTGTTTGACTTTTTTTTTATTATCTGCAATGGCTGCCCCTTAAGCACTGCTTCAGCTGCTAGGCCTGCAGTCTGAGAGGATTCTGTTCCCGCAGGTCCCAAATCTTTTAAAGCCACTAAGGGAAACTATCTAAATCTAAAAAACTCAGAATTCAAGGTTTGAGGTGGGATTCTGCTCACTCAGAGAGGCAAGTAGAATAGCAAGTAGCGAACCTCCTTTTGCTGGCATCTTCAAAAAAAAAAAAAAAATCCTTCTCTCTGCCTTGCTACACATGGTCCCTTTTTACCACTGCTTGTCAGCTACATCCTCCTGCTCACAGGTTAATTTTCTTTAATCAAACACCTTTGAATTGTTAGCAAAAGTAGTAGGAAAAAATGCATCACACTTTAAAATAATATTCTCCAACATTGACATCCAAAGACAAAATGATTACAATTTCAGATTCTAGAGTAGTGTCACAAAAGCAAATACCAACACAAGTGCATCCTGGTAGTTTGGATATTCAGACTTCATGGAAACAACAGCCTTGGTGCATTTATCACTTGATTTCAGTTTTGCTTCCTAATTACCAGTTACAGCTAGTCTTGCTGTTTTGATGAGAGTTGTTTGGATAGGTTTTACAACTGCTATGCTATCCACTGGTGTTTAGGTTATGTTTGGGCCACGTAGTAACTTCAGTGAATAACAGACCACATGGAATTGGTTTCTAAGATGTCACCGAGTAGCCATTGAAGAAGGACACTTAAAAGAAATCCCACACTGGCTCAGAATTGAGAATAATAGATGGTTATTTATGGGGGTAGACTCACAAATCAATATCCTCTGCTGGAATGGAGAACAGCAACGGAATCCCGCAGCCGGAAAAGAGGCCAGATGCATGCTTTACATTGGCATAAATAGTATAAGAGGCCACGCCCCAGTGGGCAGTACTGGCTGTAGGATTTCCTACAGCAAGCCATTTTAGTTTGTGTAATTGCATTGACATTTGCAAAATGAGATTACCAGTGAATTACAGACGACATAGAACTGGTTTCTAATTTAGTTTGTATGATTGCATTGACATTTGCACAATGGGATCACCTTAGGATGCATTTCTCAGAACATGTACCAGCAGTGTCATATTAGTACCTAAAAATGAGTCATTATTGCAAAAACAGATGTATACATACAATCCTCATAGTCTGCTCATATGACCATTGAATTTTATATATCCATTGTGTTAGTAGTAAACTCTGAATGTTCATTATATAAAGGAAATACAAACTGCATGGTTGCCCCAGTGCAATAGAAGGTGCTTGCTAGACAAACTTGGTCACACAAATTCTATCTCCAGAGCCATACAAAGGTGAAGGAGAGAACTGATGCCACAATGTTGCCTATGGCCACCTGTGCGCACGTGCGCGCGCGCACACACACACACACACACACACACACAGGTTTTTCTAGATAGGGTTTCTTTGTGTAACAACCCTAGTTGTTCTGAAACATGCTTTGTAGACCAGGCTGTCCTCAAACTCAAAGAGACTCACTTGCCTCTGTATCCCCAGTGTTGGGATTAAAGGTGTGTGCCACCATGCCCAGCTTTAATATATTTTTTAAACTACAAGATTGTTTTCTAGAACACATTTTCTGTTGAGGTTGAACCCAAAACATTATACATGTTAGACACTGAGCCCTGGCACTGCAAATTGTCTTTGTTTCAAATTGGAGGTGTGTGTGCATATGTGTGTGTGTGATACATCATATGCAAACACACACAAAATCTCCAATGTTGAGGGAACAATGGTTTGGCAGCACACATTAGAAATCTTAAAATACTGAACAGTTCATCCTAAAGACAATCTGAGATACACAAAAGCTGGGCAAGGTGGTGCGCACTATCATCTCAGCACTTGGAGGTGACAACAGGAATCCACCCTGGGCTACGTGAGATTGTCTCAACCAAAATTTAATATGTACAAAAAGTTTATGTATAAAGATACCCTTAAAATGGGAAAATATCTTCTTAAAGTGAAAATGGCAAGTTACAGAAAGAATTTTTTTTTTTTTACTCCTTTACAACAGGGCTTCCCTATGTAGCCCAGCCTGGCTGCCTTGAACTCAGAATCCCGTCTCGATGTCTCAAGTGCTAGGATTGCACAGCCGTCTCTATACCAGACTATGCAATTCTGAAGAATGTCACAGGAGCTGGCTCAGTGGGTTAGAGTCCTTGCGGCCCAGGCATGAAGACCTGAGTTCAGATCCCCAGAACCCACGTAAAAAGCCAGACAATACTGTGCATTTCTGCAACCCTAGTGCTGAGGAGAAAGAAAATTGGCCAGTAGAAGCAGACTGGTAAGAGAAGGTGAGAAGAATTCAGATTCTGCAGAGGGGCCTTAGAACGCACAGAGTGTTTCATTTCTGGTTACAGGAAATCCAAGTCAAAGTCACTGACATCCTAAAGTGTAGGAAAAACACCCTTGCTACTTGAAGATTAGAAATGAAACGGATAAGAATCATATATCTAAAGGAGGGAACAAATTTCTCATTACGCTAGGTGATTGGTGGGAATTGGGGAGAACGGGCAGGTTAATAAATCAGAGTGGCTATCGCGCCCGTGAGTTTGCTATGACGGGAAAAACATGAGAACTGCACACACCAAAACATCAGACGGAGACCAAACTGCCAACCCTAGTGACAGACGGACAAGGTTCTTTCAGGAGAGTGCTCTGACTGATCAGAGGAGTCCAACTAGCTGGAGAAGGACGGCCAGCTACACGGTCTTGTGTCCTTGAAAATTAAGACGGTCCCCATAACTTCTTGTCCCAGAATCCCGGGCAAGCTCTTGAGCACTTTCCCGTTGACCTAAGTAGGGATTCTAGCTCAAGTGTCAGCCAGCTCTGTTCCTCGGTGTGAAAGAAAGAGTCGCTTGTCACCCCAGATCTGAACTGTGGTGCTAACAGCTTTCTCTCTCTCCCTCTGTTGTACTGAGTCACTTCGCTTCAAAATGAGTGCTGTAGCCAAGGTCCTGAACTGAGAGTTGGTACCCACAGTCTGACTGTTCTGTGCACTCTAGACTTTAGTTTTCCCGCCAGCACAGACAGCGTAGGTTTGCTGATACAGCTGTTTCGGGTTGGAACATTCCAGTACCCAGACCCCGAGCCCCCTAGCCTCACAGAGGGGGACCGATCCTTGAGGTTTCAGGACTAGGGATTCCCTTCTGGGGAGAATGCAACTCTGGCCGCGATCTATGAAGATGGCCTCCAGGAGACGCGCTTCCAGAAAGAGCGGGAAGGATTGAGGAAAGAAAGCCAAGTGAGCTCTCTCAAGAGGCAGTTCCTGACAGACACGCTCCAAGTCGTTGCCAGACTAAGCCTACGGGTCTGAAGGGCCCAAAGTCTACTAAATGGCTACTCGGGGACCAATCAGAAAGAAGCAAGAGTTCTGAATCCTAACTAGAGAGCCGGGTCCCTGACCTCCGATGGGGGCGGGAAAAGGGTTGGGCAGGGCGGTCAGTAGCGTGCGTTGATTGGGTGGCGGAATGTGGGCGGAGCCAATAGCAGGGCGGGGCTTGCGGCCGCGGGTCATTCCTCCACGTCCCGCACTGTGGCTTCGGGCTTGCTGAACGAGGAGAGCGGGAGAGCGGGTCTGCCTTGGGACGTCCGGTCGCGGCGGGTGAGCGGCAGTGGGGGAGGCTTAGACGAGCCCGGGGTCTCCGTGAATGGGACGTCGCTGAAAGCGGGCGGGTGGCTCCTGTCGCCCTGGCGCTCCTCACACTCGCTGCTTGTTGGCCGGGCAGCTCACTGTCCAGCCCTAACTGGGCTGAAATCTCAGAGCGCAATCCCGAGGTTTTCACCCTTCGCGGGCCTGCACGATGCGGGATGGAAGCCATCCTAGAGGCTACCCTGGACTTACATGACACATGGGCGGGAACCCAGCTATGGGTCGCCCCCCTCCCATCGTTGTCCTTTCTCCGCAGCTAGACCCGCTGGAGCAGCTGGTACTGCTGCTTCCAATCGCCCTTGGAAAATGACCGTGTAGAGAGAGTTCCTGCAGCCTGTGCACTGCGCTGCGAGTGGTGGCAACCATTGGCGTACCAAATAGATGCAGGGAATACAAGCGCCTGCTTCCCAGCTTTGGAAACGCATAGCAAAAGGGTCGCTGAAGACCCACCCACTTGGAAGAAGTGCTAGGGCAGAGTTCACGGGACTTTGTAACACTTGAGAGGAAGAGAGGAAACGCTGGTTTCGGGTTTTATTGTTGGTTTTTTCTGGTGTACGTTGCACAAAGTGCAGAGTGTAAGGTCCACTCCTTCCTCGTTCCCCTTTCGTTCAACAAAAGTTATGAATATGGTGCCAACCTCCCAGTTAGAAGCCCAAACCGTTTGAGGGTCTTTTCAGGAGCTAAATGTTGTTGGCAAGAAGTACACTAACACCTAGATAGGATTTGGATTCGCCCTCCATCCTCTCCACACACGGGGCACATTTGGTTAAGATGGAAATCTCTGATAAAAAACTTTCCTTTGGAGCTGGAGAGGTGGCTCAGAGGTAAAGAACACTGCCTACTCTTCCAGAGGTTCTGAGTTCAATTCCCAGCAACCATATGGTGGCTCACAACCATCTGTAATGAGATCTGGCGCCCTCTTCTGGCCTGTAGGATACATGCAGGAAGAACCCTGTATATGTAATAAAAAATCTTAAAAAAACAAAAAACTTTCCTTTGCGTGTATTTGCTGCAGTGGCAGGTTTCAGTGTGTGCCCTTTCTTTCACGACGTGGAGTTCTTCTGGCACACAACAACAGCAAAAACAGCTTAGATATTAATGCTAGAAGGGACTTTTAGAGAAGGCGTTGCTGAGATCTTCGAGAGGCTGCGTGGCTGAAGTTTCAGAGGTTGTTAGCGCAGCTGGCACTTGGACAACTTTTTGCAACTTAGCACCTGTGTCGTGCACCAGGTTGTCTTGTGATCAGACCTGCCAATAATACCTTGCCCTGCTTTAGCAAGCAAGGCTCTGCAAAAAGATGCCTAACAAACCCCATTTAAGGTCGTGGGAACGTTTTCTGGAGATTGGCCTTCACTAGTTGCCTTTAACAGTCTTTTCAACTCTAAGAACTTTTTCTTTTCCAGAGGAGTCTTCCGCTGTAGCCGGGGCTAGACTGGAACTGAGAGGCAGTCTGGACTGGCTTTCAGCAAATAGCATTCTCTGTTCCTCTCTGGGTCGGTGGGACAACAGGCGTGTCCCACCACACCCAGCTCCCTATCAAATTCCTACCACGCTCAGCATTGCTTTAAAACCCGTAAATACTGTCAGAGTTGGAAAGGATTTCACCTTGGAATTAATGCTTCAGTTCACATTACATTATGAACACTGGCCTTATGATATATATATACTCAGAAGGAATGTTTAAAATTCCTTGTTAAGTCTTAAGGCCAAAGGCAATGTGACAGAATGTATTGGTTTCCAGAAGTCCCAGGTGCAAAGATTGTTTTGAAACCCTGTTTAATCTTTGTGACAATGTGTTAGCGAACAAAACCTGAAAGGCTTAACTTGCTTCTGAAAGCAAATACCACGGTTGCAGGTAAACGGGAGACGTCAAGAATGCAACAGCTTGGCTGGGGACGTGGTTCACTTGGTGTATGTAGTGATTGCCTGGCGTGTATGAGGCCCTGCGTTTGATCCCCAGCACCAAATAAACCAAGCATAATGGTACTTCCCTGCAATCTCAGCATTTTGGGTGGTAAAGGAGAAGGATCAGAAGGTCCAGGATATATGATGCCACGAAACCTTTTCCCAAAAAATGAAAACATGAAAGAATGCAATAACTTAGAATTGCAGGCACGTGCCATCGAGCCTGGCTTTTTACGGTTGCCGTAAGTGCAAACCTCATGCTCACATATTGGTCCCCCACCCTGTGAACCATCTTTACAACCCACAGAGCTGGGTTTAGAACATAGTACTAGTTTTGACACATCTCTTAATTCTGTTGCACCTACATTTCCCTGTATAGTTGATAGACAAAAGAAATGATTGAATTGGATGATTAAAAAAATGCATCTGTGAGCGTGTTTGTTCTTAGAATTGTTCCTTCAATTTGGGAGGGGAGTTTAAAAATAATTTATACCACAAGGATTCACTTGCCAACACATCCACTTCTGTTTTGTTTGAGACAACATCTCCCTAGACAACTTGACCAGCCTAGAACTTGCAAAGTAGACCAAGCTGGCCTGGACTTGAAACAGTCCTCCAAGCCCCTGCCTTCCAAGTGCTGGGATTATACACATGGACCATTTTGCCCTGACAGAACATTAACTTGCTTTTCTTTTAAAGATTGTTTTAATTTTTAAGTGTCTCCGCGTGGCTAGGGTGCACGTGTAACTGCAGATGCCTACAAAGTCCAGGAAAGGGTGTCAGATCCTCCTGGAACCCAAGTTACAGGTGTTAGGAGCCGCCTACTGTGAGTGCTGGAGACCAAACTTAGGTCTCCTGAAAGAGAAACAAGTGCTCTTAGCTGCGGAGTCTCCTCTCAATCCCCAGGACATCTTCTTGATCTCATTCACTAATTTGATTTTTTTTTTTTTTTTTTTTTTTTTTTTTTTTTTTTTTTTTTTTTTTTTTTTTTTTTTTTTTTGTTGTTTNTCTGTGGCTTTGGAGCCTGTCCTGGAACTAGCTCTGTAGACCAGGCTGGTCTCGAACTCACAGAGATCCACCTGCCTCTGCCTCCCTTATTTGATTTTTTTTAAACATTACTAATGAAGCAGGGAGATAGTGGCACACTGCCTTTAATCCCAGCACTCAGGAGGCAGAGGCAGGTGGGTCTTTGTGAGTTCAAGGACAGCCTGGTCTACAAGAGCTACCTCCTGGACCGGCTCCAAAAGCTACAGAAAAACCCTGTCTCGAAAAACTAATCAGCCAACCAACCAAACAAACAAACAAAAACCAAAAAATATTACGCATAAAAATCAAGAAGCATAGATTCACTATAAAGAAACACTGGTCTGTCTTAAGAATAATCATTCAAGGGCTGGAGAGATGGCTCAGAGGTTAAGAGCATTGCCTGCTCTTCCAGAGGTCCAGAGTTCAATTCCCAGCAACCACATGGTGGCTCACAACCATCTGTACTGAGATTTGGCGCCCTCCTCTGGCGTGCAGGCATACATGGAGGCAGAATGTTGTATACATAATAAATAAATAAATCTTTTAAAAAAAAAGAATAATCATTCAAATAACTGTCATTGTAATATGTCTCTCTTCTGTCATTTTTCCTCTAGACATGATGTCAAGTGAAGACGGTCAGCAGTCCCACGCTTTAACCAAGCCCACTTTTACTGAGGCACAAGCCTCTGCTCTGGTAGAATCAGTATTTGGGTTCAAGGTTTCTAAGATCCGGCCCCTCCCTAGCTATGACGACCAAAACTTTCATGTTCACGTTTCAAGAACCACAGACACTACCGATGACCCCGCTGAATATGTCCTCAAAATAAGCAACACGGAGTCTAGTCAAACTCCAGACCTGATTGAAATGCAGAACCACGTCATCATGTTTCTGAGCGCGGCTGGATTTCCAACGGGCTCCGTGTGCCGAACTAAAGGAGGCAACACGACCTCGCTCATGTCCGTCGGTAAGAGATTCCTGATGCAGTCTTATTGTTGCATTTTGACTACAGGTAGAAGTGCGGTATCAAAGACAATTACAAGTGGAGATATAGTTTAGAAATGGTTTGCGTCGAGATCCAGTATAAATTAAAAATTTCTGTTTAGAGATGTCCCACTAAATAGTAACTAAGGGAACTGCGAAAATCCGGAGAATATCTTCTGTTCTTATTCAACGCAAAAAGATGATATGTGTTGCTAGGGATCGAACCCAGGCCCCTGCACAAGCTAGGCAGGCACTCGCCAGTCATTTCTCCAGTCTCAAGGACGTCTTTTTTGTGGCTGGGCAATGGTGGCACCCGCCTTTAATCCCAGCACTCGGGAGGCAGAGGCAGGCGGATCTCTGTGAGTTCGAGACCAGCCTGGTCTACAGAGCTAGTTCCAGGACAGGCTCCAAAGCCACAGAGAAACCCTGTCTCGAAAAACCAAAAAAAGGACGTCTTTTTGTTTATTAGACTGGCTGCACACGCTAGTGCTGTGGTGTGGTAGAAAAAACATGAAACGAGCATTCAGGAGTTATAAACCCTGGTTTGTCATTGCTATGTGTGTGACCTGGGGTACAACACTTGAACGCAAAGCTGCAGGTTCTCCTCTGTGGGACTGGACCCCTTTCCTTTAAAGAGTGCCGAGATATGCCTAGTTTAGCCAGCAGGAGCTCGAGAGCAGTTTCTTGGATTTTTTTTCTTTTTTTATAGATTTTTTTAAGTTATTTATTATGTATACAGTATTCTCAGTATTCTGTCTGCATGTATGCCTACAGTCCAGAAGAGGGCACCAGATCTCACTACAGATGGTTGTGAGCCACCATGTGGTTGCTGGGAATTGAACTCAGGACTTTTGGAAGAGCAGGTAGTGCTCTTAACCATTGAGCCATCTCTCCAGCCCCTTTTATAGATTTTTTTATTGATATTTATTGAGCTCTACATTTTTCTCTGCTCTCCTCCCTGCCTCTCTCCTGCCCCCTCCAACTCTCCCCCAAGGTCCCCATGCTCCCAATTTACTCAGGAGATCTTGTCTTTTTATACTTTCTACTTCCCATGTAGATTGTATCTATGTAAGTCTCTCTTAGTGTCCTCATTGTTGTCTAAGTTCTCTGGGACTGTGGTTTGTAGGCTGGATTTCTTTGCTTTATGTTTAAAAACCACTTATGAGTGAGTACATGTGATAATTGTCTTTCTGTGTCTGGGTTACCTCACTCAAAATAATGTTTTCTAGTTCCATCCGTTTTCCTGCAAAATTCAAGTTGTCGTTATTTTTTTTCTGCTGTGTAGTACTCCATTGTGTAAATGGGCCACATTTTCCCCATCTATTCTTCGGTCGAGGGGCATTTAGGTTGTTTCCAGGTTCTGGCTATGACAAACAAAGCTGCTATGAACATAATTGAGCACATGTCCTTGTGGCACAATTGAGCATCCTTTGGATATATATCCAAAAGTGGCCTTACTGGGTCTTGAGGAAGGTTGTTTCCTAATTTTCTGAGAAATTGCCACACTGACATCCAGAGGGGTGTACCAGCTTGCATTCCCACCAGCAATGCAGGAGTGTTCCCTTTTCTTGGAATCTTTTTTAAAGTATGAAGTGCACCATCATCTTTTCTCTTGTTTATCTATTAGTTTTTAATTTGTATTGCTCCTAACAACAAAGACCCACTGCAGTCCTGAGGAATAGACAGTAGAGCTGTGTTACAGATACAAGACTCGCTTCAGTTTTGCCACAAAGGAACCTGTGATTTATGGAACGGCCCTTTTTTTACACCTTGTTTTCCTCATTGCAAGTGTATATGAAAATGCGGGTGTAAGGCATTCATTTACCTCGTAAGTAAATGTCTCCTTGGAGCCAAGGCCTGCATAGTTGGGGCTGTTTGAGTGTGTAAATGGTTTATCCTTCTGTTCGCTTTGACCCCCTCTGCCCTACCTCGCTGGAGCAGAACATTCCAGCATAGTCTTAGCTTTGTGTACTTTCCCTCTTGCCGTGAAATTCCTTTTCCTTTCAATAGTAATTCTAAAGAAAACATAGCTTTATTGTTTCCTCAAGACTGATTGACAGAATATGTCATTCCTTCAATCTAGATAGTGGTTCTGAAATCAAAAGCTACTTGGTGAGAATGCTCACTTACCTCCCAGGAAGACCCATAGCCCAGGTTGCCGTCAGCCACCAGCAATTATATGAAATAGGAAGGCTAGCTGCCCAGCTGGATAAGACATTGGAGGTAAGATGTGGGGCCTTATTTTGTGAGGGATTTTTGTTTGTTTATCTTATGATTTTTTTTATCTTATGATTTTTGTTTTATTTGCTTTGCGAAAGAATCTCACTGTGTAGCCCTGGCTGGCCTGGAACTCACTATGTAGACCAAGCTGACCTCAAATTCACAGAGAGCCTCCTGCCTCTGCATTAAAAGTGCTGGGATTAAAGGATTAAAGATATGCACACCACGTCTGGCTAGCAGTGAGATTCTTAAGAACAATGTGCTTCATATATTCATGTTTTTTTGAGGCAGGTCTCATACAGTACAGGTCCCAAACTCACTGTGTAGCCAAAGATTACCTGAACTTCTGCTCCTCCTGCCTCCATCACCTACTGGGATCGTAGGCATGTGCCACGCCTCGTTTATGTGGCCCTGGAGCTTGAGCTCCATGCCTGCTAGACAAGCGTCCTGCTCACGGTGCTGCCTCCCCAGCGTATTTGCTCATCTTACTGCACATTTGACACTGGAAGACGAGGGTCCAAAAGTAACTCCAAACTGGTTCTAAAGTTAGGAGTGCATTGGCCATAGGAAAGGTGGAAGAAGGACCTTCCAGGTGAAGGACGGAACACATGAAGTACAGTGAAGGACCATGTTCTGGAACCTCCGGGTAATTCACTGTGGCTGTGATATATAAGGATTATAAATGAGGCGCACAAGAGATAAAACTGAGCATATAAGGTGGAGTCAGATTCTAAGACACATGTTCTGTGACAGTAAGGAGTCGGTTTGTCCCTAATGCTTGGGAGGCAGATGCAAGAATCTCTTCAGTTTGGGCCACCTAGACTACATTCTAAGACCTGGCCTTCCCCACCTGCTCCCGTGAAAGTAAGCAGTCTGAACTGTAACTTCCAGGCAGTAAGGATCCTTGGGAGGGTTTCTTAACCTGCAAAACCAGATTACAGCACTCAGAGCCAGAAAGGTGGGGAACATCCAGGACGCTAGTTCAGCAGTTGGATAATCAATAATTAATGAAAACTGATCAAGGGCTTCAGTTAATGTATCTGTAGTCGGCTCAAAGTTAGCGAACAGAAAACCGTGCTGTTCCATGGGCAGTCGTCACACTTGAAATGTTCCTTACAGGAAAACAATTTTAGTGTCTTATTTTGGGGTTTTCGTTTGTTTCTTATGCAATCTGACGGCGTTTACCAGGCATGGTAGTGTATGTCTGTAGTCCCAGCACTTAAGAGGCTAAGGCAGGAGGATTGCTGAAAATTCAAGCCTAGCTATTTTCTGACATCCTGACTAAAAACAAAGTAACTGAGAGTCTTTTTTCTTTTGTGTTTTTGTTTTTCAAGACAGGATTTCTCCAAGTAACACCTCTGCCTGTCCTAGAACTCACTCTGTAGACCAGGGTAGCCTCGAACTCACAGAGATCTGCCTGCGGCTGCCTCCCAAGTACTGGGGTTAAAGGCATGCACCACTGCCCAGCAGAAACCGAGAGTCTTTGACATATTTAGGCCATTTTACTTTTTTGTATCTTGAATGTAACTTCTGACAGGTAGGACCAGGCCTGGGTTTAAATCTAAGAATTACATAATGCAAGCCCCTTCTGAGTTCTCTACCCAACATCCTATAACATCCAGTTGTGGTGGGTAGCTGCAGACACTGCTCCCAGCCTCACCTCTGTGCCCAATCAAATCCCTTGTAGACCTTCCTTTCCGAAGACTTAGCATGTGGGGTATATACCAATCCTTCAAATTCTCAAGGAGGACTTGGTGTTCTCTCTGCAGCCTGACCTTGGGAGTCTGTCCTGCAAACTCTAGACGCCTTGGTCTTCCTGGACTCACAGCTCTGTCTCTTCAATTCATTGAACATTCTGGGCTCTTCCTGGGTCTTCTCTCTGCACTTAGTCCTCTGTCAAGGTAGTGAGTGGGGACAAACTCATTTTACTTTGTCTGTTTTCATTACTTAATGCCAGTGATTTAAATTCTGTTTAGTGCTTTAGCTTTTATAACTGTTACTCCTCTTGGCCAGATGTCAAGGCCATATGACCATCTACACAGCAATAATTGACCCTGCTATCCCAAAGCAGAATAATTCATTTACTTCCTAGTTAAACAAAAGCACTTTAGTGACTCATTTAAAAAACCAGCAAAATTACAAAGAAAAATTAAAAGTTATCAGTAATCCCATTCGCTGGAATTGATGTTTAGTAAGTGTTTATAAACTTTTTGTACTGCACTCTGTTTACATATTCAACAAAAATTGTATTGCATAGAACTTTGGGTAATACACATATTAAGCATTTCGGTCCAAACACTTTCAGTTAAGTGTGAGCAATTCCATTTGTGGAGGTTCACTAAAATGCCCATTTATGGGCGTATGAAGGTGATTCCATTGTCACAAACACAAAGATATGAATTAGGATCCCAATACTCACATAGAAGAATGGCAGCGTATCTCCCAGCACTTGGGAGGCGGAGGCAGGCGATCCTGTGGGGCTCTCTGCCAGCCAGTCTAGCCAAATAGGGAAGCCCCAGGGTCACTTAGAGACCTTGTCTCCACAAATAAGATGGAGGGTCTGGTAAAATGCTAAGCAGTGAAGATTCTTGCCACCAAGCTTGAGCCCCACGTGGTGGAAGGAAAGAATTGACTCCCACAAGTTGTGCAAAATATGTATCCATACGCGCACATGTGCACACACACACGTAAATAAGTAATTTTAAAAGTAAAGTAAATGAAGAGCAACTGAGGAAGATGCGCTGGTGTCCAGGTATGCACATGCACACGTGAGTCATGTACCCATGTACACGCACACACTACACACACATACACACACTCACCATCCACTTATGGATATCAATATACCTGGTGTTTAAGTAGTTATTTTACTTTTATTTGATATGACAGAGTCTTTCTGAAGAAGATTTATTTAGTTTATGTGTGTTTTGTTATTTAGTTATGAGTGTTTTGCATGCATCTGTGTGTACCGCATGTGCCAGTTTCCCGAGGAGGCCAGAAGGGGGAGCTAGATCCCCTGGATGCTGGGAAGGACCTCCAGTCTCTGCAAGAGCAGCAAGTGCTCTTAACCACCGAGCCTTCTCTCCAGCTGCCATGACAGGGTCTTGCTCTATATCCATGACTGATCTGGAACTCACGGTGTAGATTGAGTTGGCCTTTAACTTGTAACAATCCTTGTGCCTCTGCCTCCTGAGTGCTGGGATTATATGTGTAGGCCACCATACCCGGCTTAAGTATATTTTTAGAAGATTTTTCTTCATATATTAATTTTATCCAGAAAAAAGTTTGTAGTGGTTACAATGATCTTTATGGTAGTTCTTGTTTCAATTTCTTTAGTAACTTTCCATGCTGTGTTCTGTAGTGACTACACTCTTGTCAACAGTATACACAGCTTCTTTTTGTCTATATCTCCCGACACTAGTTATCACTCATATTTCTGATCGTGTCTGTTTTCATGAGTGTGAAGTGATAGCTCATGGTGCTTCCAGTTTGTATTTCCCTGATGGTTGTTGGTGGTGACCACCTTTTCATGTGCCCATTGACTGTTTTTGTATTGTCTTTGGGGAAAAAATGTCTCTTCTAGTCTTTTGTTCATTTTTTAATTGAGTTATATTGTTTTTCTTGTTCTTGAGTTTACTAATTCTTTACAAATCTCTACACCCTTTTCCTGAGCTATTGGTTGAGATTAAAATCGCTGACTTTGTGTGTGGCTATGTTCATGTATGTAATTGTGTGGGTATGCACTTACACATGCGCAAGTGCCTGTCGAGGCCAGAGGTTGACGTCAATGTCTTTCTTGATTGCGTTCCATCTTTTGTCATTATTTAACTTTTCCTGTTGTGTGTGTGCATGCGTTCATGCATGTCTCTGTGTGTGTGTTCATGCATGCATGTTTGTGTGTGGCCATACATACCGTAGTGCATGTGTAGAAATCTGTGGTGAGGACAACTTACAGGAGTCAGTTCTCTCTTCCTACATTTCGGGACTCAAACTCAAGCCATCGGGCTTGGCAAATACTCTTTCTAGGTAAGCCATCTCACTTGCCCTCTACCTTATTCTTGGAGATAGGTCTCTCACTAAGCCTGAAGTTGACTACACTGTTGGCTACACTGTCTGGCCAGCAAGCCCCAGGGATCCTCCTGTCTCCATTTCTCAGTGTTAGTGTTCACAGACCTGTGGATCATCACATCACTGCACGGACTATTTCCCCAGCCCCAGGGACTGTTGAGCGTTTCCTATGCTGAAGCTTTGATCGATATAATCCCATCTGTTTATATTTGCTGTGAATATGAGAGGCAAGAAACCATCTTAAGGGACAGCACCTCCCATGAATATATTCCTATAGAGAGGGCTGTGAAATGCTGGAGAAGGGGTTGAAATTTTAAGAGTGGTCAGGAAGTCTGTACAGAGGTGCTTTTTGCCTGGTGGAAGCAAGACTCTAGCATCGCTGTGAAAAGGGCATCCTGGAGGAGAGAAACAGCATATACCAAGGCCTTGAGGCTCCCTGGACTCCGGAGAGGCCAGAGTGGGGGAACCAAGTGAGTGAAGATGCACTGAGAAGTAACAGAGGGGCCAGGCTCAGACGAGACGAGTGGGTGAAAACAGATCTCTTGATTTGGATACTTAACAAAAGTATTTATTCCCCCACCCTCCTCTCTCTCTCTCTCTCTCTCTCTCTCTCTCTCTCTCTCTCTCTCTCTCTCTCTCTGTCTCTCTCTTGCTGTGTGTTTAGTTGTAGGTCACAGTAGAAGTGTAGAAGTGTAGAGGTCAGGTGATAGATAATTCTCTAGGGTCAGTTCTCTCTTACTTTGTGGGATTCAGGGATCAAAACTCGGGTCATTGGACCTAATAATAAGCACCTGGACCCAGTTAGTCATCTTACCGGTCCTGTTTTTTGTTTTAGAGACAGACTCTTCCAAGTTGGCCTGGAATTCACTGTGGCCACCCCTCCCCCTCCCGAGACAGGGTTTCTCTGTGTCAGGGTCCTAGCTGTCCTGGAACTCACTCTGTAGACCAGGCTGGCCTTGAACTCACAGAGACCTGCCTGCCTCTGCCTCCCAAGTGCTGGGATTAAAGGCATGCACCATCACTGCCCAGTACAACAATTCTTATAAAGGAAAATATATAATTGGGCTAGTTTACAGTTCAGAGTTTTAGCTTATAGTCATGGTGGGAAGCATGGCGGCACGCAGGCTGACATGGAGCTGGAGAAGGAGCTGAGACTTCTACATCTGGATCAGCAGGCAGCAGAAAGAGACAGTGAGCCACTAGACCTGGCTTGAGCTTCTGAAACCTCAAACCCAACCCCCAGTAACACACTTCCTCCAACAAGGCCACACCTCCTAAAAGTGTCACTCCCGATGGGGCTATGGGACCATTTTTATTCAAACCATTTTCATTCATTTCATTCAAACCATTACATCTAGCCAGGGTGACCTTGAACTTGCAGTGATCCTTTCAGCCTCCTGAATGCTGGATTACAGGTGTGAGGCACCATGATCTTGAGATCCAGCCTCCAATTCCTTTTGTAAGCATGTCTTAGTTAGGGTTTTTATTGCTGTGAAAAGACACCTTGACCACAGCAACTCTTACAAAGAAAACATTTAATTGAGGTGGTGGCTCACAGCAGTTTCAGAGGTTCAGTCCATTATAATCATGACAGGGAGCCTGGCAGAATGCAGGCAGACATGGAGCTGGCTACATCTTGACCAGAAGGCAGCAGGAAGTCAACTGACGATCACACTGAGTGAAACTTGAGAGACCTCAAAGCCCACCTGCACAGTGACATACTTCCTCAACAAGGCCTCACCTCCTAATAGTGCCACTCCCTTTGGGGGCCGTTTTCTCTCAAACCACCATAAAACACTAGTTAGAAATCCCTTTCTAAGAACCCAACACAGTGACATATGCTTCTAATTCTAGTACATTTGGGAGGTGAAGGCAGGAGGATCAGGAGTTCAAAGTCACCCTTAAATACATAGGGAGTTCAAGGCCAGAGTGGGCTATGTAGGACCCTGTCTCAAAAAACTTAAAACAAGGAGAAAATTGTCTTCACACCAATGAAGATCAAGTAAAATGAAACTATGATTCGAAAACTGTAAGGTCTTCATCAAATAAAAAGGGACTTAATATTTTGTGTATTTATAAAGAAAGAGAGATAAAAGAAAGGTCCTTTGACCTCAACCTTCCAAGGGCTGGTGTTGTAAGAAGTTCGCTTGTTTGTTTCCTGACTGCCCCGGCAGCTCAAACCCGAAGTAATCAAACAGAAACCATATTATTTAAGTCACTGCTTGGCCCATTAGCTCTAGCTTCTTATTTACTAACACTTATATCTTAATTTAACCCATTTCTAGTAATCCGTGTATCGCCACGTGGCTGCGACCTACCGGGTAAAGTTCCAGCGTCTATCTCCAGCAGGGCTACTTGGCTTCTCTCTGCCTCTGTCTTCTTTCTCCCAGCATTCAGTTTAGTTTTTCCCCACCTATCCAAATTCTGCCCTATCAGCAGGCCAAGGAAGTTTTCTTTATTCACCAATGGTATTCACAGCATACAGAGGGGAACCCCACATGAGGCTGGATTTTAAGAGGTGTCACTTCATCCACCTTGCTTTATGGGTTACCATAAATGAGGCAGGACAGTTGGCATAAGAGAGTGCCATCTGCCTCCTGTAGGCACCTTTTGAAGAGAGAGTGTGTCAAGACACTGATCTCTCCATAGAGATATAGGGTGTCAAGGTGTCAACAGGCTGTCTCTTGCTTTTAAAAAAATTATTTATTTACTTTTTTTTTTTTTTTTTTTTTTTGAGGCAAGCCCAGACTCACTATGTAGCCAAGGATGATTCTGAGCTTCTGATCTTCCTGTATCCACCTCTCAGGTGCTGGGTTTGTAGGCAAATGCTATCATGCCTAGTTTTTACTGGATCCAGGTAGGGCATTGTGCATTCTACCGTCTAAGCTACATCCTCTCCTGTTTCTTGCTTTTCATCTAGGAATTTCATCATCCGAAGTTAAATCTTCTTCATCGGGAGAACTTCATCTGGAATCTGAAAAACATCCCTCTTCTCGAGAAATACATGGGTGCTCTAAGCCAGAATCGAAACCGGGAGATTGTTGAACAGGTCATTCAGTTGTTCAAGGAAAAAGTAATGACCAAATTAAGTCATTTTCGAGAATGTGAGTATTTTCCCAATCAAAGTATTTATTTTTCTCAACCTTTAAACTGGCACGTTTCATACTGTCAGGAAAACATGGAGGTACAACTTAGATTTGCCACCTTATAAGATGTTCTTGTTTGTTCCTTTTACTTTTACAAGAATATCTTTACTGTTCTTAAAATTGCTATATTTGAAGTTTGCTTTTGTTGTCATTTGGACTATGTAGTCTGGGCTGGTCTTGATTTTACAGAAACCCTCCTGCATCAATCTCCTTATATTTAGCTTGATCAAATAATGCCAGTTTCCAAACGAGGCTGTATGAATTCGTGCTGTTACCAGAGTGTAGATGTCCTCACTGCACTACATCTTGACTTTGTGATGCATTTTTTAAATCTTATTTTCACATTCTAGTTTCTCATTGTAGTTTTAAAATACATTATAGTTTCCCTATTTGGCTGGATGTGCCTATTCGAGTCTTTTGCCTATTTTTCTGTTGGTATTTTTTTTGTCTCATTTATAGATGAAAGTTCTAAACATACTTGTCCAAGATTTTTATCCCACTAGGTCCCACATCAATTTAGTTCCAGATAAACACACAGAGATCTACATTAATTATAAACTGATTGGCCTATTAGCTCAGGCTTCTTATTAACTCTTATAACTTATATTAGCTCTTAATACTTGTCTATATTAACCACATGGCTTAGTACCTTTTTCGGCATGGCAGTCACATCTAGCTTGCTCTATGTCTGGCTTCCTCTGAGCCTGGGTGATGACTGTGGACTGAAACTTTCCTCTTCCCATAATTCTTGTTGCCCTGCCTCTACTTCCAGCCTGGTCTCCATTGCCCTACCTATACTTCCTGCCTGGCTACTGGCCAATCAGCGTTTATTTAAAAGACAAGTGACAGGGTACAGACCATTGTCCCACAGCAACCCCCCCCCTTTTTTTTAAACAAGAGCTCTGAATTGAATCTCCTTTGTTTAGCTTTTCTACTGATCATTATTTATCTATAACAACTTGTAACCAACAATCTAAACAAAGGCAAACATCCATAATCCATATTTTAGGAATGTGGGCATAGTTTTCCAGGCTACTTCCTGCTGATTGGGGGCACTGATAATCTTATGGGGACCTAAAGAAAATTTAGAATTATGGTCAAGTCCTGACTGGAGAATCCTGTAAGTCGTGATCATCTCGGGCAGCAGTCTTGAATCTGTTCTGGATGTAGAACTCAGATATCTGGGCCATTCCTCCTATCAGAGATTTCTCAGGAGGTCTTCCTTGATCAAACCTTTTTTTTTTTTTAACTCAGAATGAATCTACAGCTTCCCATTTCCTGTGGAAACAAAAGCAAAACCCCTTCTCCAAAGTAACATACCTTATGACTTAAATTTGGAGTCAAGGCATTTTCAAAATATATATGTTAAATTAATCTAGCAGCATTTATAATCAAATATCTTTTAGCAGCTTTTGCTCCTTCCTCAGCCATCAAACAATTTAAAGTCAATAACATACAGTATCCAGACTCTTTGTATATTTTTCATCTTTTTAAAAAATATTTTTTATTTATTATGCATACAATATTCTGTCTGCATGTATGTCTGCAGGCCAGAAGAGGGCACCAGACCTCATTACAGATGGTTGTGAGCCACCATGTGGTTGCTGGGAATTGAACTCAGGACCTTTGGAAGAGCAGGCAATGCTCTTAACTGCTAAGACATCTCTCTAGCCCTATACCTTTCATCTTTACATGGCTTTATTTTAAACTCTATTTCTTTTCTTTTATTTTATTTTCAATTTTTTTGCCTTTTGAGACAGGGTTTCTCTGTGTATCTTTGGCTGTCCTGGAACTCTGTAGACCTGGCTGTCCTTGAACTCACAGAGATCTGCCTGACTCTGTCCCTAAAGTGACACACACACATTAAATCTAGAGTCTACACATGAGAGAAAACATGCAGTATTATCTTTCTGAGTCTGGTTTATTTCAATTCAATATAACATGCCTTTAATCCTAGCATTTGGGAGGCAGAGGCAGGCAGATCTCTGTGAGTTCAAGGTCAGCCTGGTGTATAGAGTGAGTTCCAGGACAGCCAGAGCTGTTATACAGAGAAACCCTGTTTCAAAAAGACAAAACAAACAAAAACAATCTTCAGTGCATCCATTTCCTAGCAAATATCATGATTACATTTTTATTTATAGACAAATAAAATTCCATTATCTATGTGTACCATGTTTCCTCTATCCATTTATCTGTTAGTGGATATCTTGGGTGGTCATATTTCCTAGCTATTGTGAATAGTTCATCAATAAACATGGAGAGTACCTTTGTGTACACTGGTTTTGAAACTACTGCTTTGAAGTATTAATCATTTATGTTCACATGCCAATAACCAAGAAAGATCACATGCCACGCCACCTCTTTAAAAAAAAGTCTATCTGTCACCATGCACAAAACTCAAGTCCAAGTGGATTAAAGACCTCAATATCAGTCTGAACACACTGAACCTGATAGAAGAGAAAGTGGGAAGTACTCTACAACACGTGGGCACAGGACACCACTTCCTATGTATAACCCCAGCAGCACAGACAGTAAGGGCCGCATTGAATAAATGGGACCTCCTGAGACTGAGAAGCTTCTGTAAAGCAAAGGACACTGTCGCTAAGACAGAAAGGCAACCCACTGACTGGGAGAAAATCTTCACCAACCCCACAACTGACAAAGGTCTGATCTCCAAAATATATAAAGAACTCAAGAAACTAGACTGTAAAAGGCTAATCAACCCAATTATAAAATGGGGCACTGAGCTGAACAGAGATCTCTCAACAGAAGAAGTTCAAATGGCCAAAAGACACCTAAGGTCATGCTCAACTTCCTTAGCGATCAGGGAAATGCAAATCAAGACAACTTTAAGATACCATCTTACACCTGTCAGAATGGCTAAAATCAAAAACACCAATGATAGCCTTTGCTGGAGAGGTTGTGGAGAAAGGGGTACACTCATCCATTGCTGGTGGGAATGCAAACTTGTGCAACCACTCTGGAAAGCAGTGTGGAGGTTTCTCAGGAAATTCGGGATCAACCTACCCATGGACCCAGCAATACCACTCTTGGGAATATACCCAAGAGAGGCCTTATCATACAACAAAAGTATATGCTCTACTATGTTCATAGCAGCATTGTTTGTAATAGCCAGAACCTGGAAACAACCTAGATGCCCTTCAATTGAAGAATGGATGAAGAAAGTATGGAATATATACATATTAGAGTACTACTCAGCAGTAAAAAACAAGGACTTCTTGAAGTTTGCAGGCAAATGGATGGAAATAGAAAACACTATCCTGAGTGAGGTAAGCCAGACCCAAAAAGAGGAACATGGGATGTACTCACTCATATTTGGTTTCTAGCCATAAATAAAGGACATTGAGCCTATAATTCGGGTTCTTAGAGAAGCTAAATAAGAAGGAGAACCCAAAGAAAAACATATAGGCATCCTCCTGAATATTAACCTTCATCAGGCGATGAAAGGAGACAGAGACAGAGACCCACATTGGAGCACCGGACTGAAATCTCAAGGTCCAAATCAGGAGCAGAAGGAGAGAGAGCACGAGCAAGGAACTCAGGACCGTGAGGGGTGCACCCACACACTGAGACAATGGGGATGTTCTATCGGGAACTCACCAAGGCCAGCTGGCCTGGGTCTGAAAAAGCCTGGGTTAAAACAGGTCTCACTGAACATAGCAGACAATGAGGACTACTGAGACCTCAAGAACAATGGCAATGGCTTTTTGATCCTACTGCACGTAGTGGCCTTGTGGGAGCCTAGGCTGTTTGGATGCTCACCTTACTAGACCTGGATGGAGGAGGGTGGTCCTTGGACTTCCCACAGGGCAGAGAACCCTGATTGCTCTTTGGGCTGACGAGGGAGGGGGATTTGATTGGGGGAGGGGGAGGGAAAGGGGAAGCGGAGGGGGGGGAAGAGACAGAAATCTTTAATAAATTAAAAAAAAGTCTATTGATACTTTGGATTTAAATTGCTTGTAGTTAAGTTTGAAGAAAATGATAATTACAGTATATTTATGTTTATAAAACTAATCTAATCTATGAATAAATTCAGTGTCTCCATTTACATATACCCATAGGAGATCTTTATCCTTAAGGTGTAGATAAACAAGTAAACATATAGACATCGAGTTTTATAAATGTCCCTAATGAAGAACTACACATTAAACATTTTAGAATATTCTTATTTATTTTGGGATGCACATGCCATACCATGTACGTGGAGGTCAGAGGACAACTTGAAGGTTTGTTCTTCCTTCTGCTTTGTGGATGCCTGGGTTGAGCTCAGCTCGTCGGGCATGGCACCAGCATCTTCCCTCACTGAGCCAGCTCACTTGCCCTGTATATGTTTTCGACAGTGCTGTAGAGGACTCTGCACATGCTGGACAAGCTACTCTATCATTCGACTATACATCTCGAGCTTATGCGACTACACTCCTTTCTTCACTTAATGTGTTCAATTTTAAAATTTAAAACGTACTAATATTGTATTTTATGTTCCACTTCTTGTGTGTTGCTGATGTTTCAAAGTGATATCTTACTGCATCCATGAGGGGTCTCCGCAGGTGTCAGGCAGGGATACAGGCCACAAGTGAGAATGAAAATTCGGTTGAGACTGACTTTGTCAACTTGGATCAAACCTATGGGAGTCTGATTCCAGGTACTTTGTTGTCAGTATATCTAAACACAGTATAATTTGGAAAAAGTTTCCTGGTGTAATACTATCCCCAGTGCACAAGGAAGCACAATTACATCAAAACTCAACTCAGGATACATGTTTCTTCTGAGAAGAAGGGTTCTGGAGATGGGCCACCTGTACTGGCTTCCAGGCTGTATTAGCTTAAGGACTTAACAAAGGGTCTGACCTGGTCTCAGTCGTACAGATAGCATAAAAGTCGTTTGAGCTATTAGCCACCTCTGGCTATACAGATAATGTAAGGGTCATTTAGACTATTAGGTATCTCAGGTCCTGGTTGTGGGAGCTTGCCAGGGGTGGGGAGGGCTGGGCGTAAGGTCATTTAGATTACTAGCCACTTCCAGTCCTGATTATAGGAGCTTGATAGATATGGCCTGGCCCAGCAGATAACACAGGTCACCAGACTATCAATTATTTCCAAGTCCCAGCTTTCTGGATGGAAGAACAGTTTCTGGAGAACTATGGGCATGAGGATCTTAATGCTGTGCTCTGAACACATCCATACATTTTACTTAATTGTGTGTGTGTGTGTGTGTGTGTGTGTGTGTGTGTGTGTGTATAAGCCACATTCAGGTACCCATAGAGGCTGTAAAAGCATATCAGATCCTGTAGCTGGAATACCCACCCCATGTGGGTGCTGAGAACTCGGGTCTTGTAGATGAGCAGGAAATGCTTTTAACCACTGAGCTATCTTTTAAGGACTCGACATCAAACACATTACGTAAGTAATTTATCTCAAGATGCTTCAGAACTTATATGTATACAACAAAATCATCTGAAATGTTCTGTAGAGGAAGAAATGTTTTTTTTCCCCTCGGAAAAAAAGTATATAGACTACATAGACCAGGCTGGTATCGAACCCACATTCCTCTTGGTTCAGTCCACCAAACTCAGGTTACAAGTCTATAATCCATTTTCAGTGTTGAATTATTTTATTTATTTATTGTGCAGGTGCATGTGTGTGTTTTTTGGGCATGCACGTACGAGGGCATGTTGAGTGGAAGTTATAGGATAACTTTTGAGAGTGGTCTGTCCTTCCAGAACTCAGGATATCAGGAAACATTTTCACCCCGCGAGCCTTCTTGCTAACCCTCAGTGTTTAACTCTTGGCTGTGATAGCCAGGCATGGAGCACACACCTTTTATCCTAGCACTCGGGAGGCAGAGATAGGAGGACTTCTGTGGGTTTTAGGCCAGCCTGATCTATATAACGACTGCTAGGACAGCTAGGGCTACACAGAGAAAGTCTGTCTCAAAACCCTGTTAATAGTGATGTTGCTTTAGTTGTTATGGCTAACATCTTCTATATGGTTAAGGAAGCTTCCGTGTATTCCTGGCTGAGAATTCATATAAAAATGCATGCTTATTTCTCCTTACATCTGTAAGTATGTTGAATTATATTGTTTGTACCTAACATAAAACCAACATTGCATTCCTAATTTAAACGCAATGTGGTCACTGTATTGTTTTCATTTCTCCCTTTTTAGTGTGTATCATCTTTTTCAGTTTGCTAATGTTTTATTATGGCTTGCATCTACATTCCTAAGAGACATTTCCTTTATAATACCCTTGTATGGGCTTAGACTCGTAAAATTTATTTAGGGAGTTTTTCTATCTTAGCGACTATAAGATTAGAGTAGGGATGGCCAGATGGCTCAGCTATCAAGAGCACTTGCTGCTCTGCCAGAGGACTGGAGTTCAGTTCTAGCACCCATGGTAGGTGGCTCACCACCCCTGTTACTCGAGCTCCAGGAGGTCCAATTCCCTCTCCTGGCCTGTGCATTCACCTACACATGTGTGGCATACACTCACTCAAATACACATTTACGAAGTAAATACATGTACTTTTAGAAGTATGACATTTTCTTTTTTTGTACTGTTTGAGGTGATTTTACTGAGTCAACTTAGCACTGTATTTTTCTTTAGGGAAATATTAAAATCAGCAAACAGAGCATGATGGCACCGACCTGTAATCCTAGGACTTGGGAGGTGAATATGGAAGGATGAGGAATTTGGGCTTATCTTCAGCTACATAGCGAGTTCAAGACCAGCTTAACTACACAAGCCCCTGTCTCAAACAAAAAGCCCCAGAAATTATTAAAATTAGAAATTTGATCTCTTTAATATACATAGGACTATTTAGATTTTTGCCATATTCAATGAGTTGTATTTTTATAGAAATTTACCTAATTCAACTAAAATTTTGTGTTTATAGCTATAAGCTTTTAACATACCTTTTAAATATTTATTTTTTTATTATGTATACAATATTCTGTCTGTGTGTATGCCCACAGGCCAGAAGAGGGCACCAGACCCCATTACAGATGGTTGTGAGCCATCATGTGGTTGCTGGGAATTGAAGTCAGGACCTTTGGAAGAGCAGGCAATGCTTTTAAATTCTGAGCCATCTCTCCAGCCCTTAACATACCTTTTAAGAATTGTATTTATTATTTATTATTACATACTGTCTTGAGATTTTCTTTTTATTTATATGTATAAATGTTTTACTTACATGTATGTACGTGCAGCACATGCATGCAGTGCCCAAGGAAACCAGAAGAGGACAGTGGATCCTCTGGAACTGGAGTTAGAGCCAGTTGTGAGCTGCCAAGAGGGTGGTGGGAATGGAACCCGGGAGGAGCAGCCAGGGCCCTTGACCCTGAGCCATCTTCCCAGCCCTATTTACTTAGCTTCTAATACTGATCCTTTTGTCCTGAATGCAGATTCCCAGCGCCTCTTCTTATATGTTCCCAGTGGTTCTCTCCCCAGACCCATTCTCTGGGGAAGGGCATATTCAAGGCCCTCTTTATTGCATCCTAAATTACTTATATTATTATCTTTTTTTTCTAAATGTTTCTGTTTGCCTTTAAAAAATTTTCTTGAAATGGGTGCTTAACTCATGATATTTTTGTGTTTTTTTTTTCTTTGCCCTTATTTGGACTACAGACATAAAATTAACTAAGTGTAGACTTGATTTGTGATGACCTGCACCCATTTTTGTTACAAATGTGGATGCTGTTTTCCTTAGCTTTCCTTCCTCCTCCTCTTTTTTGTGAGTGTGTGTGCGTATGTGTGTGAGCATGTGAGGGGGTGTGCGTGCGCGTGTGTGTTGGAACTTATTATGTAGACCAGGCTGAACTCAGGCTAATAGAGACCCATCGGTCTCTGCCTCTGCCTCCCAGTGCTGGGGTTAAAGGCATGTGCCAACATGCCCAGTTCTTTTTATGCTGATATTCAAATTTAAAGTTTGCTTGTTTGGAAAAGGCGCTGTTTGGCTTAAGACTTTATAAAACCTATTCCAACTAGGGATAGTGGGCCACAACCTCAATTCCAGTCCTTCGAAGACTGAGACAGGAAGATTGATAGGGAACTTGAGGCCAGCCTGGGACACACGGTAAGAGCATGTTTCAAAAAGCAAAGTTTATTCTATTTTGAGATATTTATTATTTATCAAAGAATATGTTGTTAGTCCTTTTAAAATTGAAGATAATATTTCCCATTATTCTTTTACAGCTTTATTGGGATATGAGTCACTGAAGACACAACGTATCCCTTTATTTGTACAATTCCACGATTTTATATATCCACAGGGTTGTGCAGACGTTGAATATCTAATTATAGGACATTTCATTTCCACAGTGAGAAATCCTGTACCCTGTAGCAGTCAGTTCTATTGCTTTTAAACTAGAAAATATGGGGGCCAGCTTTTGTTTGGCTCTTTTTCTGTCCAAGCAGGGAGGTGATATTAGATTATTCCGCCTGCTTTGTCTCTTACTGTTCTGTTTGTTTTCTGCCGCTCCCATTACGTGATCTCCACAGTTGCTGAAGCCTCTTTTCATCATCCTGCCCGGGTGTCTTAGTCAGCAAACATTTGAACTGTTTTTGGAAATACAGCTATCTGCAGCTATAAGAGAAACTGTGCACACCAAGTCCTAATACATAATTTTCATTTGGTTTTAGATATTTTGTAACTCATTTTTGAACATCTTCTTTTCATAATATTTAGAGATATAAGTTATTTCCTCCATAATATGATGAAGTTTTTAGTTATCTTTTCATTGCTGATTTCAGTTGTAATTGCATTTTGATTAAGAAACATGTTAGTCAGGCATGGTGCCATACGCCTTTAATCTGAGCATTGGGAGGCAAAGGCAGGAGGATCTTTGTGAGTCTGAAGCCAGCCTGGTCACCATAGGGAGTTCTAGGACAGCATAGAGAAATTCTGTTCTAAACAAACAAACCAATAAACAAACACTCCGAAATAGAACACACTACATATCACTGTTGGCCAATAGGATAAATAAATAAATAATAAAGTAAAAGTATATCTGTATTGTTCAGTAAAGCAGTCTTCATGTGGTTAGTGAATACTTGAAATATGGTTTGTGTAACAAAAGAACTGGGCCATTTCACGTTATTTAATCTTTTTAAAAATAATAATTTATTTGTTTTATTTCACATGCGCTGGTATTTTGTCTGCATAAATGTCTGTATAAGAGTGTTAGATCTCCTGGAGCTGGAGTTATAGACAGTTATGAGCTACCGTTTGGGTTCTGAGAATTGAACCCAGGTCCTCTGGAAGAGCAGTCAGTATTCTTAACTGCTGAGCCTTCTCTCCAGGCTCAAATCTCATGAATTGAAATGGCCATCTGTGGTTAGTGGCTATTAATTTGAACAGGACAAGTCTATATGATTTTAGCCATTGACATTTATCTTAAATACTTTATGATGTGATGTTTGTTACATTTTTATAAAAGTTCCATGTTGGGAGCTGGAGTGATGGCTCACAGGTTAAGAGCATTGTCTGCTCTTCCAAGGGTCCTGAGTTCAATTCCCAGCAACCACATGGTAGCTCACAACCATCTGTAATGGAGTCGGGTGCCCTCTTCTGGCCTGCAGGCATACACACAGGCAGAATATTGAATACATAATAAATAAATAAATAAATAAATAAATAAATAAATAAATAAATATTAAAATAAAATAAAAGTTCCATGTTTGATTAAAGTGAAGCTATATCTGTAATTTTAGGGTGTATGCCCATTCAGTCAAGTTTGTCTACCAGGTTGTTGAAATTTTCGGTATCTTTTTCCGATAACTTTTGTTTCTCCTCAGAACCACTGAGTAAAACTTGCTGTAATCTCTTACTGTGGTGTGGATTTTCTGTTTGTCCCTTGTATTTCTGTCTAATTTTGCTATATTTTGAATTAATTCTACGCTGCATTCCTATTTCAGAAATGTGTAATTTAAAACCTATGGTTTAGGCCGGGCGATGGTGGCACCCGCCTTTAATCCCAGCACTCGGGAGGCAGAGGCAGGTGGATCTCTGAGTTCGAGACCAGCCTGGTCTACAGAGCTAGCTCCAGGACAGGCTCCAAAGCCACAGAGAAACCCTGTCTCTAAAACCAAAAAAAAAAAAAAAAAAAAAAAAATAATAAATAAATAAATAAAACCTATGGTTTAGGGGCTGGAGAGATGGCTCAAAGGTTAAAAGCACTGGCTGCTCTTCCAGTAGCCCCTTGTTCAGTTCCTAGCAGCCACCTGATGGCTCACAGCCATCTGTAATGAGGTCTGCTGCCTTCTTTTGGCCTGCAAGGATACGTGAAAGCAAAACACTGTATACATAATAAACAAATAAATAGAATCTATGGTTTACAATAATGTTCACTGGTATTACTGTGATACATGTTAACTAAGTGTAATTTAGATAAACCTGGCCATATAGAAGTTAAGCTGAGCGTGGTGGCTCACACCTCTACTCCCCACACATGGGAGAGCCAGGCAAAAAGACTGTCATGAGATCGACGCCAGTTTTGGCTACAGATTCAGATCCTGCTTCAAGAATACATTTGTAAGTTAAAAAGACATGCTCTGTATCACCTAGTTATTATAAGGTATGTGACTCTCAGTGCTTGGTTGCTGGAAACAAACTGACAGTATCTAAATTCTAGACAGTAGCTTAAATCAGTGTTTTTCAAACTGCCCATGATAAAGACAAGTTAGGGGTTTTCTGTTTTCCCAACATATTAAAGTTTGATGCATGGTTCTGCTGTGTATGCCTGGGTCAGAGCTTGGACCACATGCAGCTAACTACACTAGATATAACCAATCAGGCCATGTATCAAATTCTTGGATGTCAAATTGCTATAACATTTTCTAAACACTTTCAGTTTCTGGTTTATTTTTGGTTTTGAGACAGGGTCTTTCTCTTTCTACAGCCCTGGCCGGCCCGAAACTCTGTATGTAGACCAAGTTGATCCTGAACTCACAGAGATTTGTCTGCCTCTGCCACCTGAGTCTGGGATACAAGGTGTGCATCATCACACGAGGGCTATCAGGATGTGTTGAAGCCTAGATATAAATAAAGGTGCATATGTTCCGTGTAAGATTCTGCTTCCTGTCATGATATGAATGTGCCCCTGTTCCTTTTAAACATCTCTGGCTTTGAGCAGTCCTTCCAGGGTGTTTGCGAGCACTGCAGTCTCTGCTTTACCCTCTGCACTGGTGAGAAGCAAGAGCAAAGGAGCCAAAACTCTGCCTGTTCCTTTCCAGGGAAAATGGCTTTAAGAAAATGGAGTTTGTTCTTTTATCTTTTTTTTTTTTTTTTTTTTTTTGCTCATCAAATTCTTTATATGGCTCTGCTTTAGATAGAAAGAGAATGAGTTGGCATGTTAAATAACATTTTATGTGATTTTTCTAATTTCAGGTATCAATCATGGTGATCTTAACGACCATAACATCTTAGTAGACTCCAGCGAGCCATCCTCTGGAGATGCTGTGTATCAAGTCTCTGGGATTTTAGACTTTGGGGACATGAGCTATGGCTACTATGTGTTTGAAGTGGCAATCACCATTATGTACATGATGATTGAAAGCACAAACCCCATACAAGTCGGAGGCCACATCCTTGCAGGGTTTGAAAGCGTGATCCCTCTGACGGCTGTGGAGAGGAGCGCACTGTTTCTCCTTGTCTGCAGTCGCTTCACTCAGTCTCTTGTCCTGGCCGAGTACTCCTGCCAGCTGTACCCGGAGAACAGAGAGTACCTCATGGTTACAGCAAAAACGGGCTGGAAGCATTTACAGCAGATGTTCGCCATAGGCCAGAAGGCCGTAGAAGAAATCTGGTTCAAAACTGCCAAGTCCTATGAATCCGGGATCTCCATGTGACCGGAGACAAGTTTGTATTTCCTTGGCTATCAAAACTCAGTTAGGCCCAGATCAAATTCATGAAGGATTAAAAATGAAATGGTAAAACAAATCTATGCCGAATATGAAGAGGCGAAGGAAGATCTAGTTTTTACAGCAATCTTAGGACTACCTTCTACTCTTAAGAAAGTACTACATTTAGATAGAACTCTTTCCTAGTGTGCAAGGCCCTGGGCTTAACTTCAGCACTAGAAGAGAAAAACACACAAGTAAGCATGTCTTTCTGTGGGCTTTGTTTGTCTTTTCTTTCAATCATGCGTGATTATATATAATTTGTAATCAGTCTCTCAAAGTCTATTCCAGGCCTTAAATCAATAACTTTTTTTTTTTTTTTTTGGTTTTTCGAGACAGGGTTTCTCTGTAGCTTTGGTGCCTGTCCCGGAACTGGCTCTTGTAGACCAGGCTGGCCTCGAACTCCCAGAGATCCGCCTGCCTCTGCCTCCTGAGTGCTGGGATTAAAGGCATATGCCACTACTACCCGGCAAATCAATAACTTTTAAACTGTGGAAGGAATACATATGTAAACTATATTTATATATTTTAAATAATCCACATAAACACCTAGTCTACACAACACTAACTGTATGTACTCTGACCTCACTTCCCTAGCATCCCATGGGATTCTGTCTTTTCCGTAGCATTTCACTGTCTTATCTGCTCATCTAGCCTGTCAATATGACCATGGCAGAGCCATGAGACACTTATGTCTGGGTGTCTCTCCTTGCACCTGTGATAGTGCCTTTCCCACAGAAGAGTCTTTGGACACATTCACAAGATGAATGCATGCCAGAGGAAATATGCTATGGTGCCATAGGGGAAAACACGGGTGGGAGTCATGGGAAAAACACTTTAGAACATTGAGAGAGTAGCTGCAGCTGGAACCAGAGGTAGACATTAGATAACAGTGGAACTGCGTGGAAGCAAATGGAGACATCCCGGCAAGGCCATTAACCCTGAAGGCAGCAAGGATCCTCAGCAGATGGGTGCTCCTACACTGCTCAGGCTGGTCTTCAGCCCCTTGCTTCCCACAGTCCTGTTCAGCCTCCCAGTGTAGGCCCCTAGCCCTACACCAGATGTTCTTCATTCTCTATAACTGATTGCCTTTTATAGGAATCTGTAGAGTTAGTGAAATGAAATGGTTTCTTTCCATGACTCTCTAATGTAAGTGGCTATCTACTTATTCTTGTAGGGTGGGCTTCTTTTCTGTGTTTAGACCGGATTCCACTGTGTTATCCATGCTGGACTCAAGTGATAATCCTGCTTCATGCAACCAAGCAAGTAGCTGGGACTGTAGGCATGTCCACCACACTTGGTCCATTTTTTTTTTTTTTTTGGTTCAACCATGCTTTCTACAGATGGCTCAGGTCAGAACCCTGGCCATTCACATACCTCATCAGTGCTTATCTGTCTGTGTGAGTAGGCTACGATACTGTAATTGCTTGTCTGTCTGTCTGCCTACCGACCTGTCTAAATTTCCCAAGCTAGGCATTTCTCTGAGTTTACTTGGAATTCATTTGTAACTTCTCTATATTGTGATTTCCTTTCTGTAAAACTGAGGTAATGGTTGTACCTATCCCAGAGAGTTAGGGTTAGGGTTTTGTAAAATCAAGGTAATGGTTGTACCTATCCCAGAGAGTTCAGGTTTTGTAAGAGAATATGACAAGCTCTTAGCATAGACTCCGCACATAGCTGAGGCACAATAAATAGTTACTAAATAATGGATCAGATTCCAGGTTACCCAAGCTCAAAATCCTGGTGTGACATGCTTTTCTCACTGCCATATCCAGTGAGACAAATCAGAATCTTAGGTCAACAATCTGGAGCAGCCCTCTTTCCTGCTTCATTAGTTGTTCAGTATATATATTATCACCCGATGTTTATTGAACATTATTTAATCCAGAACAGAATCATACAGATAGTCTGAAAATAGAGCCTTTAACAGCTGAATTAATAGACTCAAAAGAGAGCCCAGGCTTAGATCTTAAATTAGGTCTTTGGGTTTTGACCCTTGCTCCTAATTACTACAGAATCCCATATTTCTTTTGCCTCTCCTCTCCTGTTCACACACACACACACACACACACAGAGAGAGAGAGAGAGAGACAGAGAGAGAGAGACAGAGACAGAGAGAGAGACAGAGAGAGAGACGGAGAGAACGAGAACAAATGAGATCACTCACATGTGAAACACTTGGGATTCTCACATTTAAGATTTTTGTTTTACTTGGCTAATCAGGAAACTAGGGACCAGAAAAATGGACTGAAACTTCGGCTTACTCCAGACCAGCGTTCATCCTGTTATACAGTGGAACCTGCAGTTTCTCTCTGGATTGTTCTTGCTAACGAGGATTCCCTTCACTAAATTCCTAATGCAAATATTGCTGATTTCTGTTATAATAAATACCTGCTGCACTGTATGGATATTTTACTATTTTTTTCTCTCATTTTTGAGACAGTCTCCCTATGCAACCCTGGCTGGCCTGGGATTCACAGGGCAAATCAGGTTGGCCCTGAACTTGCTACCTCTGCCTGCTGAGTACTGGCCAGGCCCAGACTACACGCCACCAATTTCTAAGCTTCCCCCCTTTAAAAACAAAACAAACAAACAACAACAAAAACAGATCCAAATCATTTTGCATCCTACACAGAGGATAAAGCCCTGTCCAGTGGGCTGAGACGACTTCAATATTAAACCAGGCACAGTCAACCCCAACATGAGCACAGAAACCAGGTAAGAAAGACAGGATGGATGAAGAGAAATTCTCCCAATGAAAGAGCTGGATCTGAGAGAGGAGAAAATGAGGCTTCAGGGTAGGAAGAAGGAAAAGCTGTTAAGGGGCAAGGTTGGAATAGCAAGTGATTCGGTTCTGTCTATAGTTGCTACGCTGGGCTTCGTTAGGATGGTCCAGAAGAGAAACAGAAAGTGGAGCGCAAAGTCTACGCAAAGTGCACGACGAAGTTGGTTCCACTTTCCGCAGACTACGCTCTTCCCTCCTCCCTCCAATCCACCTCTAACTCCGACCCCAGCCTAAGACGAGGCTGTTCTCCTCCAACGTCCACGTGGGGGCAGCCGGTCTCCGCCCCGCCACCAGGAGGACTTCCGCGTCCTCGCCGCCCCGCCCCCTGGCAGTTCTGCGCACGCTCGGGAGCCATATTCGCCGCGGATGCTTGGCCATCCGTGTTGGTTCTTCTCCAGCTGAGTAAAGCGGCGCCGATCTGCACCCCTCACTGTCTTCCTCCGGTGAGGCTCGGTCCCCTACGGCCCGCGGAAGCGTGGTCGCTGTGTCCTGGGCGGGGGCCATTTCCGTGGAGACGACGGCCCAGGCCGGGGCGGCCGCCACCGAGGAGCCGTGGGCACGATGACTTTGCACCCGCCTCCTCGGTGACCGGCCTGCCAGGGACTGGACCCCGCCGCCCGCGCGGCCTGGACTGCGGGCCCGGGCTCTGGGATCCCCCGCGTCGGTGCGAGGGGTGGGGCGGCCCTGCGAGTCCCTTCGGGAAAGTGGAGCTGCGGGGAAAGTCCAAAGCTTGTGGCGCCGGCACGGGGCGTGGAGGTCGAGCTGTGTTCGCAGCCTAATCGAAACCCGGCGTGGCCTGGCTGCTGTGCTCGGGGCCACCTTTCTGTTTCTCCTACACGTTGGAATCGACTCCTGGCAGGTTAGCTTGCCGGACGACTTTCCTAAAATGTCAGTTCTTGGGTCCTTGCGCCCAGTCATTCGACGGAGCCGTCAGGAGTTAAGAGATTAAGTTTTCACCTGAGCACCAGACCCTTCAGATGTCTGTTTAACTTTCCAGCCACGATTCCTGGTTTCCCATTATTTGGCAGTATAGGAACTGAACTCAGGGTGCCATTTTTCCACAAAGGCAGAGCTTCCATTGCTGTCTTTCGAAGAAATGAGGCCCAGGTTTACTACCTGCCCCTACACCCTGAAATTTAGGGCCATATCAGGCTTAGGCAATTTGTCTTGTCTCTTATCCGCTCATTTCCACTTCATTAACCTTTCTCATCCTGCTCTACTTGGAATGTCGTTCCCTTCACCCTTTCCCAATTTTCCTTCGACCTGAGGCTTTTCTACTTACTTTTGTCTCTCCCATCTGTGATTTACTCTCATTCTCGGGCTTTGTTTCACAAAAACTTACTTGCTGTCCATCCCTTCTTCCCACCCCACCCTCGGTTACTTTATGATCTGTGTCCCTCTTCTTAGAGAGAGAGACTTGGCTTTCACCTGTAGTGTGGTGGTTCAGCATCCAGTATAGTTCCTGATGGCTGTCTGATGCACAGTGTTAGCTGAATGAGGGTGTGGAGCAAACGATTTAAAAGGTAGAAGACACTTTTCACTCTTTGAGACAGGGTTTCTCTGGGTAGCCTTGGAGCCTGTCCTGGAACTAGCTCTTGTCTACTAGGCTGGCCTCGAACTCACAGAGATCCGCCTGCCTCTGCCTTCCAAGTGCTGGGATTAAAGGCGTGCGCCTGGCTAGAAGATACTTCTTAAATTATGATTTTTTTTTTAATGATCCTATTTTCTTTTCACAGGAGTTACATAAAGTTCAGAAGCCATGGTGAGTTCATGACACGTTTCGTTTAATTCGTGCCTGTTGAATGCTGCGGCTTGTTTGCAGCTAAGAGACTGACAGGAGAAGTGAAGCAGCAGCAGGTGGAGGTGGGGTGGGGTGGAATGGTGGCTTCCTCCCCTGAACTCAGCACCGGGACACAGCTGTAGGTTTGTGGGCTTCCAGAAGCTGACTGACTTCAGTGACAGGCATCATCGCTCTGTTTTTCCTTTGCAGTCTCGAAGATATGACTCCAGGACCACAATATTTTCTCCAGAAGGTAAATTAGAAAGTTTAACTTGCTTCAAAGAAAGTTTTTGTTTAGTTTTTTTTTTTTTTTTCAGTATTATACTTTTAGCGGGGTGGGGGAGGGGAGCTACACGTGTGTCTTTTGGTGTTAGGCTCATTCTTTTTGTACTTTGAAATAGCTGTTGTCCCTAGGTTGAGTAGTGAAACTAAGGCTGTGACTGTGCCCGCTAGTGTCTGCTGGATTCTCTGGATCAGCACTGTAGGAACACAAAGGGACGCTGGGTCTCGCTGTTTTGCAGGTCGGTTGTACCAGGTGGAGTATGCCATGGAAGCTATCGGGCACGCGGGCACCTGTTTGGGGATCTTAGCCAATGATGGAGTCCTGCTTGCCGCAGAGCGGCGCAACATCCACAAGCTTCTGGACGAAGTCTTTTTTTCTGAAAAAATCTACAAACTTAATGAGTAAGTGGATCTTGGGGGAGAGTTTGCACTGTTGGGATTGGCATATCTGGAAAGGAGTCTTCTGTGTGAGATGGTAGAACTGAAGGGAGTAGATTAATTTTTTTCTTGTGAAAATGTGTATTTGCTTTATTTTGCTTGAAACCTCCTCGAAGCCTCGCTTATTGTATTATGTCTCAGTATGTTCAGTATGTGTGTAATTCACTTCGAGTGCACAGCTAAACAGTGCAAAAAGGCATTGTGCAGTGATAAAAGTATGTACTTCCTGGTCACACAGATTTGGTTTACAATTCAACGTTGATCAATACAAGGTGTGATGCTGCACCAGTTATTTGACTTCTTGGGGACTCAGAGTGGTTGTCGAAATCTAAAGAAACAAAATAGATGAGCGAAATAAACCCACACAGTGCCTAGCAAAAAGCAAGCCCCGTGGTATTGCTTAGAATGACAGTAGAGATCCTGGAGAATTACACTGACTCTTTACCAAAGAACCGGGATTTGGAGAGCTGGTCACAGTCAGCCACACAGTACATCTAGTTTCTGGTCAGGTTGAGTCTTGGGACTTTGTTTTTGTGGAGGACTGGCCGTGCTACATAGAGACTTTGCCTTGTGGGGTAGGCCCGATGAATGCTTGTCACTGAGGCCTATCTAATTATTTGTTTATTACAGTGTTGGAGGTGTATACCGTACATTCTGACCCTTGTCACACCCTGTCCCTACCATCCCCGTCTTCCTTCTCCTTCCCCACAAATCTTTCTTACGGTTAGTCTGTTTACAGATTGACTGACATTCCCAGGGCCATCTGTGTGACCGTGGGCTGAAAGCTATGGGAGGCCGGTGGGCTTAGCAGTTGGCACATAACCAAGGACAGTGATTCCTCCTTTCTCAGAATCTGTCAGCAGCTAAGAGTTGCAATATAAAGACAGGATCCTATGAGCCTCTTCTTGACTGATTATTGGTAGGATTGTGGCGAGTCTTTTTCTGTCCCGGTAGCCAGCTCCCAAATAATGACACAAAGACGTCTTATTAATTATGAAAGCTCAGCCTATAGCTTAGGCCTGTTCCTAACTAGCTCTTATAACTTAAATTAACCCATTTATATTAATCTGCATTCTGTCACATGGTGTTACCTCTCTTCCATCTTGCCCCTCTTGTTTCCTCTCTGCCTCTTGGTGTCTCCTCGGAAATCCTGCCTGTACCTCCTGCCTAGCTATCGGCCATTCCTCTTTGTATTACACCAGTCACTGTATTCATCTTCACACAGTGTACAAATATCCCACAGCATCCGGTCTTGCCTGTGCCCAAAGCAGTTGTGAACTGATGATTTCAGTCTAGTCTACAGCCCACTCTTTGTCTTCCCGGCCCCCTTCCCACAAGCCTTGTCTGAAAGCCTTAGAGAGGCAGTGGTATAAACGATTTCTTTAGGGCTGTCCCACAACTGTCACTTATCCCCAGCGTCATAGACACCCATGATATGCACTTACCAGCACTTAAGCTGAGGCTTCTCTGATTAAGGCTGGGGTCCATTTTTGTCTAAGAGGAAAGGTATAGGTACTTAGAAGGCAGTTGGGTTCTGTGCCAGGTTACATAGCCACCAGAAAGACACTCCTGCATGGGCCTCGTGCTCTCACGGGCCTTTGGCACACTCACTTGACAGTGTCCTTCCCCTACAGTCACTTTAGGCCCTACTCAGCGACTGGAGCACTTGTTGAGGCATAGTCCCAGCAGGTAGCTAGACCATGGAGACCCAGGGAAAGCTTTGAGAACCGGCAGAAAAGGGAGTGCATGCTTAGACAGCCCGTGAACCCCCACCCTGTGTCTCTTCCCCTCACACCTGTCAGGCCAGGCAGTGAGAGTTACACCCCAGTGGAGTGGTCTGTCCACTCAACAAAGCCTTTTCTTGGCTCCCTTGCTTTAGCTACTTAGTGTTCCTTCTCTTGCCTGCTCCCGAGGGCAATAATAAATGTGTCTGCTGAAGAACTGAGACTGTATTTGTTTATCGTTTGTGCTGAATGACATTAGCTAAACATCTCCCAAGATCATGATCTTCTAGCCTTTTCCCTGAGGCTGGTGCTGCGAGGAAAGTTGGGGAATCCCTCATAGATCTAGGTACTTCTTAACACTCAGAAATGCCCTAGCAAGCATCTTTCCTCTTACATTGGTCTTTTTTTTTTTCCTTCAAGGGACATGGCTTGCAGTGTGGCAGGCATCACATCTGATGCTAACGTCCTGACTAATGAACTAAGGCTCATTGCCCAAAGGTACGGATGGAGTAGTGAGTCACAGGGCTCCAAGGCAGGGTTTAAAGTTGTTTAGAAAATCCCTAATTGGCCAGGTGGTGGTGGTGCACACCTTTAATCCCTGCAGAGGCATTAACTCTGTGAGTCCAAGGCCAGCCTGCTCTACCTCTACAGTGTGAGTTCCAGGACAGTCAGAGCTATACAGAGAAAGATACCCTGTCTCGGAAAAAAAAAAAAAAAAGTCCATTAATTGAAAAGTGTATTTTTCCTAATCAAACAAACTTACAAAATTAAAAATACTGGTACACGTGAGAATACTAGTATTCTTTTTCTCCCTCCGTCCTCTTCAGAGTAAAACTGACTGCTACATTTGCCCCCATTATATATATATATATATATATTTCCAGAGGGCACTTCCTTGCATTGTATATATTTTCGAGAAGCCTGTTAATTTGTCATTCTCTTTACCATAGGTATTTATTACAGTACCAGGAGCCAATTCCGTGTGAGCAGTTGGTTACAGCACTGTGTGATATCAAACAGGCTTATACACAGTTTGGAGGTACTGAGTTTCTTTGGGAATACTCTGAAAACTTAAAACATTCTATAAGGAATAAACTTTTGCTTTGTTTTGTTCTGTGTTAAGGTTTTTTTGAGGTTGTTATTTTGGTTTTGTTGGGTTTCTTTTGGGGGTTTTAAAATATATTTTTAAAAATATTTTTATTCTCTGAGATTCCATACAATGAATTTTGATAATATTCACCCACCATTTCCTTCCACATCTATCCTCCACCTACCAAACCGCCCGACTTTATGTTCTTTTCTTCCCTCCCACTTTCCTCTTTTAAATCCTGCAGTCCAGTTTGTGCTAAACAAACGCTCTGGGTGTGGGACCTGCTCTGTAGCACTGTCACTTTAGCAAGGGCCACACCTGTAAAGAAAATGGCTTCCTCTCCCAGCAGCTGCCAATACTAGAAACTCATCAGCTGGAGGTGGGACGTCATGCCCACCTCCTTCGGTATCCCTCCTCCCATGTGCTGTCTAGCGTGGGTCTTGAGCATGTTGTCACAACTACTGCGAGCTCGTTTGTGGCTTCCCTGTTGTGTCTGGAAAACATTGATTGTCCTGTCACCCACCATCTCTGGCTCTTACAGTATTTTGTCCCTTCTTCCGTGATCACTGGGTGTTGGAGGAGTGATGATGCCCAGCTTAGGCATAAGCACTCCGAAGTCTCTTACTCTCTACATGTTTTGTTTGTGAGACATTCACACGGTGTAGCCTAGACTCACCTGGAGCTCTCTGCATCCTTCTGCCACAGCCTCCTGAACCCTGGGGTGCAGATATCGCCTGTTCCATGAAAATCTGCTTCCACATGCCACAACAGGATGCTTCACTGCCAGAGTAGCCTTTTCAAGTCTAGAAACAGATCATTTTTACATAATAATGAAATTCTGCACGGGGGTGGGGGGCTTCAGTTTCCTCATTTCCTCCCTAGCTGGAGTCCAGCTCCTGGAAACAGAAGTGGCATTTGTGACTGAGCTTATCTGTGGTGGCCAGAACACAAAAGCAATTTATGCATGCCTAATTCCACAGACAGGCTTGGGCCGCATCCACGGGCAGCTCTAAATTGAGGTGGTTGGGTTTTAAAATTGAGATTATTGATTTTTTTTTTTCTTTCTTAAAGGAAAGCGTCCCTTTGGTGTTTCTCTGCTGTACATTGGCTGGGATAAACACTATGGCTTTCAGCTCTATCAGAGTGACCCAAGTGGAAATTACGGGGGATGGAAAGCCACGTGTATCGGGAACAACAGTGCTGTGAGTATCTTTGTGATGCTGACATGCAGAGAAGGCTAAGGTCTCTGCTTTTGGGGTGGCGTTTAGTGCAAGAGAGTCTAACAGCATTTAACACCAGTGTCAGCGTGGCCTCGGTGTGGTCTCTGCTGCTATATGCTGTAGTTTGTTGATGATATTTATAGCTAAGTGATAGTTTTCTTTTCTTTTTTTTTTTTTTAAATATTTATTTATTTATTATGTATACAATATTCTTTCTACGTGTATGCCTGCAGGCCAGAAGAGGGCACCAGACCTCATTACAGATGGTTGTGAGCCACCATGTGGTTGCTGGGAATTGAACTCAGGACCTTTGGAAGAGCAGGCAATGCTCTTAACCTAAGTGATAGTTTTCAATTATAAGTTGTAAGAACTTTTTTCTTATGTGTTAATTCACATCTGAACCCTGTTTTGTTTGTTTGTTTGTTCCCCATTAAGAGATAGGGTTTCTCTGTGTAGCTTTGGAACCTGTCCTGGAACTTGCTCTGTAGACCAGGCTGGCCTCGAGCTCAAAGTTCCGCCTGCCTCTGCCTCCGAGAGCTAGGATTAAAGGCGTGCGCCACCACCGTCCTGCTCACCTCTGAACTCTTTCCAGGTTCAAGGCCTTCAGAACACTGGTCACCCTGGTCCCTTCCCCATCCATGTTACCCTTCCCACTGTCAACATTGTTTGTACCAGTTGCAAAGCTGATATGAATTTAGGCAGTTGGTGTGTTAGGCCAATCCGTCGTACTCTCCCCTAAATGCACAGATTTGAAGGAAACTCTCTGTGTTGATTCTTTGTTTTTTTTTTTTTTTTTTTTTAGGCAGCCGTGTCAATGTTGAAACAAGACTACAAAGAAGGAGAGATGACTCTAAAGTCGGCACTTGCTCTCGCTATCAAGGTGCTAAATAAGACCATGGATGTTAGTAAACTGTCAGCTGAGAAAGGTAAGCCCAGTCCTCCTGATTCATTGAGTAGCTACAGCCTTAGGTCTTTAATGAGTTTTAGTTTATTGAAGCAGTTACCTTAAGGGACACTGGAGACTCCATGCTGTTAAATGACTAAGATTAGCCTTGATGAATTGTAGAACCACAGGCCTGTGTCATAGGGAAGACTTAAGGATTTGAGCCTGAATGTAATTCCTGTTTTGGAGATCCTGTGCTTCTGGCTGGCCTTGGCCTCACTATTAGACCAAAGCTGGCATCAAGCTAGCAGTGACCCTGCCTGTGCCTCCAGAGTGCTGGGATTACAGGTGTGCATCGCCATGCCTGATGGAAACTGCTTTGTTTCCATCACTGTCATTGTTTTAAAAAGAAATTAGGGGCTGGAGAGAGGGCTCAGTGGTTAAGAGTACTGACTGCTCTTCCAGAGGATCCGGGTTCAATTCCCAGCACCCACATGGCAGCTCACAACTGTCTGAAGATCCAGTTGCAAGGGATCTGGCACCTTCACACCAATGCACATAAAATAAAGTTAAATAAACCATAAAATTAAAAAAAAAGAAATTAGGAAAGTTCATTAAAAATAGTGTTGTATTGTTTGAATACTCTGGCTTGTTCCTTCTGGTCAGCACAGCTTGTGGGTCAGAACAACTTCTGACCTGGCTTTACTGGGTAGCACAGATGTTTGCTGAGAAAGTTACTGGGGGAAGAAAAGATCCTTAGGTAAAAATGGTAATCAGGGTATCACAGGATCAAAGGTATTCTGTTCCCATAAAAATGTGAGTGTATCGTTAAGAGTATAAACTGTGGGAGAGTAAGAAAAAGACCATGATGCGGGTAAAGAGAGAGTAAGCCATTCTGCCTCTGACAGTGTGTGTTTGTGTTTTTAGTGGAGATCGCCACACTAACAAGAGAGAATGGAAAGACTGTGATCAGAGTCCTCAAGCAGAAGGAAGTAGAACAGTTGATCAAAAAACACGAGGAGGAAGAAGCTAAAGCTGAGCGGGAGAAGAAAGAAAAAGAACAGAAAGAAAAGGATAAATAAACAAAATCACGGATTTTATAACTCCTTAGAGGCACCAATTCAGTTAGGCGTGGTCCTGGCCTTCTACCCTGGAAAGGTTTTTTGTTATTTTTTTCTTCTTTAACTTGCCCATCGGGGAAATAGGACATTACATACTGAATTGGGTCCTTGTCGTATCTGTCCAGTTGGATCTTTATTGTAATGATGGACATCTTTATAGACATCTTAATCTTAACACATAATTTTTTGGAATAAAATTTAGAAAGATTGGTTATGGTGAAGGAAAAATTTCTCTGTAGCAATAATTGTTGAAGATACCACAGTTGGCCAGAGAAATAGCTCAGCAATTAAGAGTGCACACACTACTCTTGCAGAGGACCTAAATTCAATTCACTGCACCCATATTGGTGGGTCACAGCCACAACATCTGCTGGGGGATGCAATGCCCCTGGCGTCTGCACTTATGCATAGCCTACCCACATGCAGATACACATGATTAAAAATGAGTAAACAAAAGAACACCAGGGTTTCTAGAGTGATTAGGTATGTATACTATGACTTACCCGGATTTTACAAAGTGAGCAGGCTACTTGCTGTCTCTAGGGACTGGTTTGAGACTGAACAGTTAGACTAAACAGTACCTTAGGGTATATCTGCATGTCTGTAAGGAATACTGAGTCTTGACCCTGGAACTGAGGCTGCCCACTGCAGCCCCAGCCTCAGAGAAATAGCGTGGGAGGAGTTGCAGCCTGAGAAGTGGGACCAACAAGGAAGAGCAGCTCCAGTGAGGCCAGAGGGAGCTCCTTTGCTAGGTTTAGCTCATTCTGTTCACTTGCGCTTCTGTGACTTGGCAGAAGGAATGGAGGACAGTTGTTAAAAATGTGGTTCATGGACTCCCAGCCGGAATAGAATTACAGGAATAGAACCTGAATTCAGTCTCTGCAGTTGGTTTTTCGAGACAGGGTTTCTTTGTGGTTTTGGTGCCTGTCCTGGAACTAGCTCTTGTAGACCAGGCTGGTCTTGAAGTCACAGAGATCCGCCTGCCTCTGCCTCCCAAGTGCTGGGATTAAAGGCGTGCGCCACCACCGCCCAGCTAAGTCTCTGCAGTTGAAACCCAGTCCCATCCTGTTGTCCTTGCACTTGCATCCACCTCCACCCTAGGGCACTGGACCTAGAGTCTTGGGCATGGTGAACTGACAGTTGGGCACAAAGATGCATTCCCCACCTGATTTGACAAGCCGTAGATTGGGGCTCTTACGCTTGTTAAATTTGGAGAGGTAAGTTTTGCACACTAGCATCACCTGATTGGCTTTTCAAACTTGGGCACAAGCTAAACTCCATGCCCCTTAGCTTCAGGGGATCCAGACATAGGAGTGGCTTTAAAAACCTGGGGTATTCCACGACAGCAGGATGAGAGCTGATTTCCTTAGCTAGTGTCTGTCAAATACAGCGTCCAGTGTTTTGGGTTTTGTTTTGGATTTTTTTTTTTTTTTTTTTTTTTTTTTGAGGCAGGGTTTCTCTGTGTATCCCTGGCTATCCTGGAACTCACTCTGCAGACCAGACTGTCCTCGACTCAGAGATCATCTGCCTCTGCCTCCCAAGTGCTAGGATTTAAGATGTGTGCCACCCAACAGGATCCCAGTTTTAAATCTCCAAAGTACATTGAAGTAATAGCAGTTTCTTGCAAGGTGTGTGTTAGTTTATTTTTAATAACTTATATGTGTGTGTGTGTGTGTGTGTGTGTGTGTGTGAGAGCGGACAGAGACCAGGCATCCAAGATCCCCTGGGCTGGAGTTATAGGTGGTTGTGAGCTGCCTAACATGAATGCTGGGAACTGAACTCCATTCCTCTGCAAGAGCATTTACTCTGTCTTAACAGCTGAGCTGTCTGTCCAGTCCTCGAGATGTCTTAATAATGACTTTTCTGAAACATTTACTATATTGTTCATACAGCTAATTATCACTTTGGAGCCTATTAGCTAAAATCAACTATGTATAGTGTATTCATCTGTTCATACCTGTTTTATACACGTTTCTACTTAAGAGACACCTTTTTTGGTGCGTGTGTATGCGTGTGACGTATGTGTCTTTGTGTCTTTGTAGCCCAGGCTGGCCTGGAACTCACAGCCATCTTTCTTCAGTTTTCTAAGTGCTGAGATAATAACAGGTGTGTGCACTATACACAGTTGTAAAAGGCCCAACCAGCAGCATTAGGGGTAAATGTTTTTTCTCAAGGTACATCATAGTCTTCTTGCGCTTAGCAGATGAGCAAGCGCTGTGTCTGAAGGTCATTTTCAACCAAAAATCACTTGTGCATGAAAACGTGATGCAAGATGGGTAGTAGGGTCAGCATGAGAGCTGATGTGAGAAGGTCAAGGGTCACCTTGTTGGCCCTCCACCAGGAACATACGCCTCAGACTACTCGAAACAGGCTACACAAACTGCAGGGAAAGCACTGCGTCTCAGTTAGGGTTCTATTTTGATGATGAAACACCATGACCAAAAGCAGCTTGGGGGGGAAAGGGTTTATTTCATCGTCCACTTTCAGGCATTAGTCCATCACTGAGGGAAGTCAGGGCAGGAACCCTGGGGGCAGCAGCTGAGGGAGAGGCCATGAAGGGGCGCTGCTTACTGACTTGTTCCCCATGGTTTACTCAGCCTGATTTTCTTGCAGAACACAGGACCAGCAATCCAGGATACCACGACCCACAATGGGCTGGTCCCTCCCACATCAAGCACTGAGAAAATGTCCAACGGCTTGCTTATACAGCCTGATTTTATGGTAGCATTTTTTTTTTTTTTTCTATTTGAAAGTTTCCCCCTTTCCAGTGACTAGCTTGTGTCAAATTGATGTAAAACTAGCCAGCATACTGGGGTCATAAGTACGTATTTGTAAGTAGACAGTCCCTTAAATCTTGATAGGACTGGCTGTCTATCCTTAAATGATCCTGTTTCTTCTGTCTTGTTACACTTGAAAGTAGGACTGGGTAGAAAAGTGAGTCCAAAAACTGTCTTGGCTGTATCTCCAGCTTGTGCCCAGAGTCCAGCCAGTTAGCACTGTAGGGATCAGGAATGATCTCTCATTTGGGTTGTAGCAGCCCGAACTGGTTTTCTTTCCCCATAATCAACTGCCTCTGTAAAAGTCCAGTTCTCTACACTGGCCCATGAGAGCACCCTGTACTCTGGCCCCTCTGCTGCCTTTTCCGCCTGTGCTCCCCTTTCCAGTTCATCCGAATGATCTGGCGGTCCTTGGTCCTTATCTCACGGTTCATACATTTGCCCATTCTGCCTTGGGCATATCTGTCCCCGCTCCCTCATCTATTCTGACGAAATGCCTTTGACCTGTCATCCGTTCTCTGAGCCCCCTGCCCTGCATGCTTTCTCCACAGCGCTCTTCACCAGCTGTGGTCACATTTGCTGTCCATCTCCCGGATACATCTCTAGAGAAAGGACTTCCTTTTCTTTCAGTAGCCATATCCTAGTTCCATAAACAGGAGCTGGCACATTCAAAGCAGCAAATAGACACCGAAGAATGGATAAATAGTGCCCCTTCTTGATATGCTATGTAAAATTTTGAAAAACCCTTTCTTGCTTAGGTTAGAAGGACCAGTGGGTTTTCCATGTCATGACCACTCCTGCCACATCCCAGAAATTAAGACACCTCAGAGACCAGTATATAAGAGAGCCCAGGGCACTTTGCCACCACCTTAGGAACGCATCTGCAGAGTTTGGGGAAGACACTTGTCTTGACAGCTTTATACTGGGAAGCCAAGGGTGGTGGGGCAGCCCCGGCTGTAACAGTTGCTTTCCCCTGCTTTGGGATTAGCCTATCTCACCCAGCCTCCTTTTCAGCTGCTCTATGGCGTATTTTTATCCCAGTTGCAGGGCTTTCTGGTTCTAGAGGGTTGCCTGATGCATCCCAATTGTAGCCTTAGCTGCCCCCGTCCTAACAGGCACCCTTCACCAATAGCAATTATTGAATTCTCATCTGGGCAGAACTGGATGGTTCTCACGGGGCACCTCCAACACAGCAGCCCTCTGACAGAAGCGATTAGGAACCCAAAGACAGCTCAGGTTTAAATTATGAATCAAACTTTAAAATCAAAACTCTTGATTTCACTTTAGAGAGTTTGAGATCATGCTTTTAAAAATAGCGATGTGGTGGCGAATTGTGTGCTCCTGTGTATAATTCCACTTCTGGTGTTTTTCTTCATCAGAAATAAGTCTGGAATTTCTACAGTCTAGCACTTTGAAAGTTCCATGAAAGCATTTATTTTAGCAGGAAAAAAACAAGAAAAAGCAAGAGCTAAAAATCCCCTTGGTCTGGAGAGGTGATGGCTCAGTGGCTAAGAGCACTTGTTGCTCTTGCAGAAAACCCAGGTTCAATTCCCAGTACCCACTCGGGTGACTTATAGCTGCCCATAACTAGTTCCAGGAGAGCTGATTCCTGGTTTCTGTGGCCACAGCATACACAGGGTTCACATAATACACTCAGGCACATATCCACTTAAAATAAAAAATAAATCTTTAAAGAAAGATCTCATAGTGGGAAAACTAAATTATTGAACAAGTACATTTCTGGTTAATTCTTGGTATCAGGGTACATGTGGATGGTGATAAATAGACCCCAGCTCTTAGTTTGCAGTCTCAGGAATGGCACACATACACCTAAATCTAGATTCTACATATGAGAAAAATACTGAAGGTATTGTTCTGAGTCTGGCTTAATTTGTTTAATCTGATACTCTCCAGTTCCATTCCATCCATTTTCCTGCATATGTCTTGATTTCATTTTCCTTTATGGCTGAGAAAGTTCCATTGTGAATACGGAGCACATTTCCCTTACGGAAGTATGTAAGGCTTGATGGATGTGCACGCCAACCCTGTGCAGGACTGTACTAATCTTTCTATCATGATGGCTGTGAGTGCCATTTCCAGGCTCTTTTAAGGACCCCTTTGCCATCTGTGTTACAAGTATTTCCCTACTTTAGTTTTTGCATTTTAATTTTATATGCCGACATACTGAAGTGGTTTTTGTTTGTACAGGCAACACTGTCAATCATTTGAAGTTGTTTTTTCTTAATTTTTTTTTTTACATACATGTTGCCTTAGTTAGGGTTTCTATTGCAATGATGAAACACCATGACCAAAAAGTAAGTTGGGGAAGAAAGGATTTATTCATCTTGCATTTCCATGTCACTGTCATCAAAGAAAATCAGGACAGGAGCTCAGGAACCTGGAGGCAGGAGTTGATGTAGAGGCCATGGAGGGGTGGCTTGCTGACCGTTCTTCATGTCTTGCTCAGCCTGGAGATACAACTCAGATGGTTTGCTAAGCATGAACAAATCCCTTGGTTCAGTCCCAGCACCGAACAACATTGAGAGTAGTGCACACAGCTGTAATTCCAGCATTGGGAGGTGGGGATAGGGGGACCAGAAGTTCATGGTTATCCTATACCACATCTGGAGTTCAAGGTCACTGCATAGATGCAGCTCTGACTTTTAAAAGAGTGCACTTCAGTCTCCTTTGGAATAGTCACAGAATTGAATAATCATCACCATAGCCAACTTCAGAATGTTTTCCTCACTGCAGAAAGAAACCTTATGCCCATCATCCCCGCCCCTGCCCACCCTGAGCAAATACTAATCTACCGTCGGTCTCTCCAGATGTGTCTATTCTAGTTATTTCATATACATGAAATCAGGTGCAAGTTTTTATGTGCACATATATTTCCTTTATTTAGGAGAATATCCCTAGATGGAATTTGGAGTCTTATGTTGGTATTAATAACATTTTTATTGCATTTTCACTCCCATTGTGTGTGTTTGGCACATGTGCATGTACCACAGTGGCACTCAGCACTCAGAGGACAACTCGTGGGAGTCCCTCTCTCCTGCCCTGTGAGTTCAGAGATTGAAATCAGGTTGTCAGGCTTGGCGACCGCAACTTCACATGCTGAGCAATTTCACAGGCCCATCTTGGTTTATTGTTTTATCTTTATTTATTTATTTATTTATTTTCCAGACAGAGTCTCCCTTCATAGCCCTGGCTGTCCTGGAACTCACTCTGTAGACCAGGCAGCCTTGAACTCACAGAGATCCTCCTGCCTCTGTCACCCAAATGCTGGGATTAGCGGTATCTACCACTGTGCCCACCCTGTCTTGGTTTATTTTAATCTGTCCTACACTCGTGTAAGGGCTACAGTTTATACAATGAATTTGTGTTCCTCTATTGTTTCTCAAGTAGCCAATAAAAATGGGAAGTAGCCTGGTTCTTTAAGTATCTAAGTTTTGACAGTTGTTGAGTGGTTCTCAGCTCTGGAGAGGATTCTCACTTCCTTTCCCACTGGCAGGAGGCTCCTTCTCCAGGTTCCTGTATACCTGGCACTAGAGGAAGCCAAGTCTTTGATTCTGCACCAAAGAACCTTGTGTAGCTGGGGGTGTAGTTCAGTGGCAGAACCTTATGTAATAACATTCTCTGAAAATTTCACAGTCCCACAGCTGGGAGAATCCAAGGGCATGTGTCTCCTAAGTCCTGAAGAACACAATAATCAACTTTCTTTTCAGCATAATATTTTTATTGGTTATTTGGGAATTTCATATAATGCACCCATCATGCCTACTTTCCAGTCCTCCCAGACTCACCTTCACCCTTCTGACCTCCCCCCAAAAGAAGAAGAAGAAAAAGAAGAAAGAGGTGGAGGAGGAAGGAAGGAAGGAAGGAAGGAAGGAAGGAAGGAGGAGGAGGAGGAGGAGGAGGAGGAGGAGGAGGAGGAGGAGAAGAAGAAGAAGAAGAAGAAGAAGAAGAAGAAGAAGAAGAAGAAGAAGAAGAAGAAGAAGAAGAAGAAGAAGAAGAAGAAGAGGAAAAGGGGGAAGAGAAGAAGTCCATGTTGTCCATATTCTCAATGGAGCATGGTCAAACTCTTAGTGGTCAGGCCCTTAAAGTAACTGGAGTCCTTTCCCCATCCCCACCAGAAGCTGTCAAGTGTGGAGAGCTAAATTTCATTCCTTATCACAATTTTTAACAGTTCTCTTCAATCGCGTCCTGTCTAGACTGTTTCTTTGTGTGTTTGTGGGGACGGGGAGGTTGTCCCAGAAGCCTCTGTGTCTCAACTGTGAGTCTGCAGTCATTGGCACCACCGCAAACGTGGCTTTCTGGCCTTTGCCCTTTACAGTCAGTGGCAGTGTGGACCATGGGCTTCCATGTGGTTTCTGGTGACTCCAGCAGCAGCATGGCCCGTGGACATCAACATGGATTCAGATGGTAGCACAGACCACGGACATCCTTGCTGCTCTGGAGTCAGAGGCAATTGTGAACCACCCAGCAAGAGTGCTGGGAACTAAACTTGGGTCCTCTGTGAGAGCAATATGAAGCGAACCACCGAGCAATCATTTTTCGAGCCCTGAAATAAGACTTTTGATTACATTTAATAAGTGCACTATTTTTGTTCAAACGTCCCCTCCTTTAGGAAGATACTGAAGCAGCCATAGTAGAATGGGACATATTTATTTATAGTTGTTTTCACATTTAACGAGATTGTTGTTATTTAGCTCCATGTAAAACTGGCTCCCACGGCACCAACATTCCGTAATCTTGGTGACAAGAAGATGCAAGGACTGGGGTTGTATCATGGAGGACGGCCAAACGGCTCAGTGGATAAAAGCAATTGGCAGACTAGCCTGGTGACCCGAGTCCCATCCCTGGAACCTACGTAAGAGTTCTAATCTGATTGGCACTCACACACACACAGCACACACACGTAAATATTAAAAGGAGGTTTACACACTGTCTTAGGGTTTCTACTGCTGTAGAGACACCATGACCACGACAACTCTTATAAAGGAAAACATTTAATTGTGGTGGCTCACTTACAGTTCAGTCAATTGTCATCATGGTGGGAAGCAAGGCAGCATGCAGACAGACAAGGTGCTTGAACTGAGAGTCCTTCCATCTTGATCCAAAGGCAACAGGAAGTGAACTGTCTCACTGGACGTGGCTCGAGCACATATGAGACCTTAAAGCTCACCTCCATAGTGACACACTTCCTCCAACACTGCCACCCCTATTCCTACAAGGCCACACCTCCTAGTAGTGCCACTCCCTTTGGGGGCCATTTTTTACACCACCACACACACATACCACACACATGCTAACACGTATGTATTAAAAGAAAGCTGTGAACAACCATCTCTGGGCCCTATCATCGGACATTTGCGGATAGTGGACGAGAACAAAGCTGGACATGGATGGAACTGGAATCCCTTCTGTGGCAGCTGAGTAAAATTATAAGCCAAGAATTCAGATCTCATCAATGCCAAGAAGAATAGGGAGTGGGTAGGAGTGAGGAAAAACTATGGTGTGTCACACCATTAGTTAAACTTTAACTTCCTAGATATCATAATGTTTGCCAGTATTTTAAAACTTTCTAATTTTTTCCTGGGCAGTGGTGGCACACGCCTTTAATCTTAGCACTTGGGAGGTAGAGGCTGGCAGATCTCCGAGTTAAAGGCTAGCATGGTTTTTATAGTAAGTTCTAGGGCAGCCAGAGCTATATAGTGAAACCCTGTCTTCGTAAAACAAAACAAGAACAACAAAAGACTTTCTAATTTGTTGAGCTCTTTTTATTCTTGTATGTATCCAATTTCACATGAAAGTTCATATTTGTATGTTACATTTCACTTAAAGAGGATGTGATGATTTATCCTGTCATCTTGATGGAATTTAGAGTCTCCATGGAAACAAATCTGAGGAATGTTCATAGGAGATTACTAGGTTAACTGAGGTGGGAAAACCCACTGTAAATGTGGGTTCTGGACCTAATAAAAAGGAAAGAGCCAGCACTCATTTCTCTCTGCTTCAGGACTGTGGGCACAGCGTAACCAGCTGCTTTACACACACACCCCATCCCCCAGCCCCCATCTGCCCCTGCGACTCCCTCACAATCCTCCTTCCCTACAGTGCTTTGGTAGGATATTTTGTCACAGGAACAAGGCAAACACCAAGGACCACCCCTCAAATAACACAATCTTCCATGTAAACCTGAACCGTTACCTGCTTCCAACTGTCCTTGGACTAGAGTTCATTCTCTTCATCCTGACCTGAACCTGCAAGCGGACATCACCGGATCCCTCTCTCTGCTCTTCCTATTAAGTTTCTTCCTTTGCCTCCGTCTGGATTCTGTGTGGCCAGCACTTCCTCCGTCTACAGTTCTAGATCAGGTCACCTTGTCAGGCAGGCTTTTAAAAACTGCAGTCTCTAGTAGACGCCCCTACCCCCACCCCACACAAGGGCTATTTATTCTCCCTTCAGTGCGTTCCATGTGTTTCCTCAGTGTTTATCAGATTTGGACACCAGCGTGGCTTGGGTTCCCCTAGGCAATAGTCCTATGAAGACAGGATCATTTTCTGTTCGCTTTTGTGTCCTCCACTGAATTTGGCATGTGGGCAGTCCTCAAGTGTTTATTGAGCGAATGAATAGCTAGAGTGTGAGAGAGTGAAGATGCGAACTCAGGTTTATCAGAAGTCAGAGTAAAGGCTGAACAGTTCCTAATACTCCAAGAAAGGGCTGTCTTTTCCAATGTATCAACCCACAGAGTATTGGAAAGATAGATGGATAGCTAGCTAGCTAGATGGAGGGATGGATGGATTGATGGATAGATAGATGATAGATGGATGAATTAGATAAATAGATATAGACTATGGTGTGTGTGTGTGTGTGTGTGTGTGTGTAACAATTGTTACTTTGCTTCACCAACAACTGAGAAGACCAAATAAGGGGCTGGAGAGATGGCTCAGAGGTTAAGAGCACTGCTTGCTCTTCCAAAGGTCCGAAGTTCAATTACCAGCAACCACATGGTGGCTCACAATGATCTGTAATGAGATCTGGTTCCCTCTTCTGGCCCGCAGGCAGGCAGACCATTGTATACTTAATAAACAAATAAATCTTTTTAAAAAAGACCAAATAAAAACAAATATTAAAATAGCCTTCTTCCTACAGGTGACTTCAAGAAATTGTCATTTTTCAAAAAATAATGAGAAACACCTCTAATTAATGGGACAAGTTATCAGAAGACCAAGGGGGGTGGGAACCTGCCTTCCACGAGGCTGCTGTGGGACTGGGAATTACCAACTAATTTCCAATTTTAAGACCGTTGGATCAGGTGGCTGAATTGGATTAAAGATAATCAATTCACCCGAGCGATTAATGCCATCCATTACTCCAACCTTGCAAGGGAGCGTTTGTTTTTGATGTTAATTACTGTTCCACAGGAAACGAAGCTGGATAGGAAAGGAACCCTGGCTAAATCAATTAGAGGAGTGGACGAGAGGAGATTCAAAGCAGGTCCCGGAAGTGGTGCATTTGGGTCTCTTATCTTGACTTCCTTTGCAAGAGTTACAGTGTGATGTGATGGTAACTTCGTCATCAGCCGGACCAGATTTGTGATCACCCAGAAGACATCTCTTGAGAGCCTCTGTGCGAGCATTTCCAGAGAGGCTTAAGTGAAGGCGGGAGGACTCACCCTAAATATGGCTGGCACCATTGCAGAGACTGGAAGCCGGGGCCAAATACAATGGAGAAAAGGAGAGAGCCTGGTGAGCCTTCGGCTTTCGCTGCTTCCTGATCTGCTGAGTGGGCGAGCCGTCCCCGGGATGGGTTCTGGCTGTTGGGACTGCCTGCAGCCATGCTTTCCCCGCCGTTCTGGACTGTATCTAATGCACCTAACTGAATCTTTTCTGCGGCTGCTCCTTTCTGTATCTGGTGAGAGCAACAAGGAGAGTTGATACAGATAGTTTACACATTGCCCATGTAAGTGAAATAAGTTTAATTGTAACTTTTGTGGCTTTTTGAAGATCAGATTTTAGGACCAAGGAGATAGGTTAGCAAGTTTAAGGGCTAGGCCTGAGTTCAATTCTCAAACCCACATAAAAAGCCAGATTCAACAGTATGTATCAGAAATCCAGCAACAGGCTGCAGAAACAAGAGAGACCCAGCCTCGGAACAAGGTGGAAAAGGAGAGCTGCTCCTTAAAAGCTGCTCTCTGACCTCCACACATGTGCTGTGGTGGCACCATACGCCCACACAAACACAGACAAACATAAATAAATGCTAAAACAATAAGTAAATAAATAAGTAAATCAATAACATGGGAATACTCTGGGAACTAAACTGGCAATCAAATTAATTAAAAACTTTTGTTTATTATTGTTGGAGTGGGAGCAAGTGTGCCAGTGTGCCCGTGGAAGTCAGAGGAGAGCTTTGTGGGTGCAGTTCTCTCCTTCTTCCACATGGGTGTGGCTCCAGGGGTCACACTCGGGTTCCCAGGCTTGTGTCCTTACCCACTGAGTAACCTTGCAGGCACTCTTTCATTTTGCACAGGATCTCATGCAACCCAGGCAGGCTACCTTGAAGCCTCGTGGACGACCTTGAGCTCTTAATCCTCTTGCACATTAGGATTACAGGCATGCACCCACATGCCTGGTTCAATGGGTTACATCCGGAGATGGCAGTTCTGGTGTGCAACTGCAAGCAACTGGAACATCTGTAGTTACACCTGCAGTATAATGGCTACTTTGGATTCACTTTTCACATATGTAGTAGTAGCTATAGATAAATGTTCTCTCTAGAACAAGAAGATGGAGAAAGAGATAGGGTATGCACTTAGTAAGAATATTTAAATCTATCCTTTACACAAACTCGATATTTACACTGGCATCTTGTAAAGATTAAAATAATGGCCTAATATCTTCATTTAAATTTATAACAGTATCATTGATGGAGAACAATCTTTTAACACAAAATATTTGCAATAAATTGTCTTTATTAATAATAAATGTTGGGTTCTTAAATACTGAACCCATTCCTACCCTTGGTGTGGGACAATTGTATTCTGTCAATTATAATTTAAATAAACGCTGATTAGTCAGTAGCCAGGCAGGAAGTATAGGCAGGACAACCAGACAGGAAGTAGAGGAGGGTCAATGAGAACAGGAATATTCTGGGAAGAAGGAAGTTCTTTGTGCAGTTGTGAGCCCACCCCAGAAGAAGCAAAATGTGATTGCCTCGCTGAAAAAAGCTACCCAGCCATGTGGCTAGCATAGACAAGAATAATGGGCTAATATAAGTTATAAGAGTTAATAAGAAGCCTGAGCTAATGGGCCAATCAGTTTATAGTTAATATAGACCTCTGTGTGATTTCCTTGGGACTTAACGACTGCAGGAACCGGGCAGAACAAAGACTGGACAGGACAGGAAACCTCAGACAATATACCCTGAGTAAAGCAATGTCCTCATTAACAAAGGACTCCACACGTGACATATTAATCCCTCAAGATGATGTCAGTTAATGGGTCATGGCTGCCTTCATTTGTGAAAGCGCACTCTATGGTGCTCTCATGATAAAGGAATTACCTAGGAGTGCGTTCCTGTTACTGAGAACAGCTTTTTGTGGTTAAGCAGTGCAGGACTGTGACTGCAGATCGGCTGAGAGATTTTAGCTACAGGAAACCAGACTGATTTTAAAAGAAAAGCTCTTTCATAACGTGGTTCATCACTGCCAATCTAAAGGATCCTAACACTTGGAATGTTGGAATATTGTATCGTCCTAATGTGGGAATAACATCTTCACTCGTGTGTGTGTGTGCGTGTTTTATGTGGGTGCCATCTATGTGCAGGTGTGCTCACTACACAGTGCAGCCAAAAGTTCATGTCAGGTCTCTTTCCTCTTTCTTTCTTTATTTCTTTCTTTCTTTCTTTCTTTCTTTCTTTCTTTCTTTCTTTCTTCCTTCCTTCCTTCCTTCCTTCCTTCCTTCCTTCCTTCTTTCTTTCTTTTTTCTTTCTTTCTTTCTCCAAATTCTTTTTTGACAGATGGTCTCTGTCTCAAGCTTAACATTTTGGCTAGACTGTTTGGCCAGTGATCTGGGGTCTCTATGGCAGGGATCTGCCTGTCTCTACCTGCCCAACACAGGAATTACAGATTGTGCTACCACATGCAGCTTCCTGTGTGGGGCAGAAATTCTAAACTCAGCTTTTCATTCTTGCACAGGGGACCTTTACCCACTTAGCTACTTCCCCAGTCTCTTCATTGTAAGCAAGAGCTGACTTCTGTTCAAGATACATTATAACTTACTGTTCTATTAGGTGAGTTACCATTTGCTTGTTAATACTTGTTTTTCTAATGGCAATCAAATCTATGACAGTATGCTATATGATTATTAGTCCAGTAGGATAACTGGGTTTTATGAATGGTTTCTATATAAAATATATTTGAGTATATTTATTTAATTTTTATACTTAGTCACATAAATATATTTATCATATTTAATTAAATATAGTTATTTAAATTTAATAAAAGTATAAGTTTGACCCCTGGAACCCACATATTATAAAGAAAATTGACAATTTGTCCTCTAACTTCCATGTATGTGTGTGAACACACATGTAAACCAAGGATAAATATAATAAAACCAAGATCTCTACATGAATCTATGTTTGGAATCTAACATTTGACTGTGGTATTGAAATAACCCTCGCCTTTGCTTCCTACAGCATTTGTTTTGAGGAGCTGAATTTTAATATCCTATCAATTCTTGCTTTTCTTTCCTCTAATCTGAGACAACTCATTTACTTTCAGCAATAAAGTTGACAGAATCCATTTTTATCTTTAATTAACTTCTCAGTTTGGCTTTCATTTTAGAGGTTCACAGCAGAATTTATCACCAAGCTGTAATGAAAGCGGTGAATGAAAGATTTGAGGACACTGCTTAGCTATAACAGCTGACCCAGTTATAGAGAGGAAAAGCCAACAATATCATCAATATAAAAGACAACTCATTAGGTCATACCAGTTGCGTATGACAATGTTTATTTTTGACTTCTTATATTTTTAATTTTTTGACCTCTGAATTCCATTTCCATTCACTGTATTTTAACTCTTAAGCACCAAATTTCGTGTGCTTAGGATCTTGGTAAGTGTAAAAGCACATCTGAAAACAATCGTCACATAAATTACTATAGCTACTATCTATTGAACCCTTGGGTGATGTGCTAAATACCCTGTAGGTTTTACTTCCCATAGAGCACGTTTTAAGGGACCATGTTAAAGATTATTAACAGGTCTTAAGGGGAGAGATCAAGTTCACTTCAGCAAACTGCGAAGTCTTTGAACTCTGGTCACCTGGATTGGAATTGCCTTCTCGCTCCCCAGCTCTGAAACAGCGGATCAACCAATTAGCATTCATTTATTCATCCAATGAACATTTGGAGCATCCAGCATGTGCTCAATATGCTGGGCATGAGCTGGCGACTAAGGCAGGCACAGCTGCTCCTATCAGGAGGCATCAGGGGAAATCAGACACTCAAGAGCTCAGAGAATTATAAATTATAACAAATGTGGTTTTTATGGTTTGAATCCTAAATGTTCCCCAAAGACTCTTGAAAGTTTAGTCCCTACCTGATAGTGCTCTTCAGAGAGGGAGCCTGATTAAAGAAAGCTATGTAATTGAGGGCATTCTGTTGAGGAGGATGCTGGGCTCCTGGCCCCCTCTTCTCTTCCCGTTTGCTTGCAGCCATCAAGAACTCAGCAGCTTTCTCCCACTGCTGCTTCCATTGTGGTGTGATGTGCTGGCACAGACCCAATGCAGCGGCCAGGAAGCCATGGCCAAAGCCTCTGAAACCCGGGAGCCAAAACAGATCTTTTTTCCTTTCAAGTTGGCTTTCTTTTCTCCTTCCTTCTTTTCTTTCTTCCTTCCTTCCTTGCTCCCTTGCTCCCTCCCTCCTTCCTTCTTTCTTCTTTGCTTCTTCCTTTTCTCCTTTCTTTCTTTTCTTCTTCCTCCCTTCTTTCTTCTTCCTTACAAGGACGGCAGTCTGACTCACACAGTAGTGAAGAATGGAACATGGGAGCATGATAGAGACTGACAGTCAGCCAGAGGGAGCAGAGGACTCAACTTAGACAGGCTGACTTGTCTTTCAAGAGGTGACAGGTAATGCCAGGGTGGAGGCTGGACTAGGAATTAGGCAAAGCAGGGAACAGGAAGAACAAGAGGAGAAAGGTCCAGGCAGAGTTCCCAGCGTCTGTGGACGTCCCCTGGCAGAATCAGGATTGCTTCTTCTGGCCACAAAAGGAGTGAATGGGGCTGGAGCTTAGAGCAGGGGAAAGGGATTGATGCAGAGTTGTCGAAGGCAGCAGGACTCTCTCAAAAGTCACGGCAAAAATTTAGGATGTAGTTTCTCAGATGTTCCTGGTGCTGCCCCCTGCACTTAAGATTGAGAGTAACTCAGTAAGTGAAGCAGGGGAGGAAGAGGTTGATTCCCAGGTTCTGAGTGTGACAGTTAGGTGGTAATGGGAAGACTAACAGGAAAGAACAGTTTGGGATACAGTAAGTGATGTTCAACATTAATGATTTCAAGTGTACTCAGGCTCACTGGAGCCCGAGGTAAGATCAACACCTGAGTGTGCATCTAGGCATTGTCTTTCTGAGAGTGGTAATTATTGATCTGGTCTTTTTTGCTGTATGTGTGTGTGTGTGTGTGTGTGTGTGTGTGTTTCTCCCTGTGCAACCTAAGCTAGTATGGACTCACGATGGCTCTGCCTCAGCCACTCCTGAGTGCTAAGGTTACAGTCATGTACCGCTCTGCCCAGCATGTATTGGCATTTATCTAGGAAAACAGAAGACTACTGAAGCCAATGTATTGCTGCCATAAGGACCAGTCTGCAGCAGCGCAGGGGCTGGGGGGAGCCACAGAGAGGGCAAGCTAATCATTCAAGTTGACTCTTCTATCTGAGGGAGCGAAACAACTCTGGAGCTGGTGAGGGAGGTAAAACTTAACTTTCTGGAGAAAGAGCAAAAGGGAAGAAACAAATATACATGGGTCTCTCCCTCATTTTCTCCTTTATTTTTCTTCCCTCTATCCAGATGTATCCTTTCTATCTTTCTTGATTTTTCCTTCTAACTTTTTCTCCTAACAGCTTATATACCTCAGCAAAATCTTTCAAGCAGTATAAAAATTTCAGTGTGGTTACAATCTATTTTTTGGTGAATGATTACAATGAATACAAGTAAAAAACATGTTCTGCATATCCCTTACATAAGTAAGCATTTATGTATTACAGGTGAAAAACAAACTATCTCCAAGAACCTACATACATTCTTTTTTTGTTTGTTTGTTTTTGTTTTTCGAGACAGGTTTCTCTGTGGCTTTGGAGCCTGTCCTGGAACTAGCTCTGTAGACCAGGCTGGTCTCGAACTCACAGAGATCTGCCTGCCTCTGCCTCCCGAGTGCTGAGATTAAAGGCGTGCGCCACAATCGCCTGGCCCTGCATACATTCTTGCCCAAGCAACTTGATTAACAAAGTGTAAGCAATCAAGGAATTTTTTTTCAGCCAGATTTTACTGGCAGACTGCATTTTGTGGTTACAAAGAAAGGATCAATCACTTTTTAAAAAATATTTATTTATTTATTATATATACAATATTCTATCTGTGTGTATGTCTGCAGGCCAGAAGAGGGCACCAGACCTCATTACGGATGGTTGTGAGCCACCATGTGGTTGCCGGGAATTGAACTCAGGACCTTTGGAAGAGCAGGCAATGCTCTTAACCACTGAGCCATCTCTCCAGCCCCCAAGGATCAATCACTTTTATTTATTTACCTCCAAAAGTAATCTTTTTTCTTTTCTTTATTTTTTTTATTTTTTTTGATACAGGGTTTTTTTTTTGTGTAACAGCCCTGGTTGTCCTGGAACTCGCTTTGTAGACCAACCTGGCCTCAAACTCACAGAGATCTGCCTGCCTCTGCCTCCTGAGTGCTGGGATTAAAGGCTTGTGCCATCACACCTGGGTTCAAAAGGTAATATTATAAAAAAGTCACAAATATGAACTTTTATATATGAAAAACAACCAGTCAGCTCTATTGTAATCCTGAGGGTGCAGACCTACTTATCAACATTTTATTTTTTATATCAGGAAGCTGAGGGCAATTAATCATCACCCTTGATCATTAATCCATCCTAACAAGAAAGTTACAGCAGCCAGCAATCCTCAGGGTGCCATTGTTTCTGTTCCCTGACCTCAACGAGTCCCTTGTCCCACTATTAAAAGTGTGTCTTTATAAACTTTAAATGGTTTCTCAACATTTTCTACTTCAAAGTCATTAACAAAACCATCTTAACCTAACCTCACTAACAATTCTATGTGTCTAAATTCTTTATAAGGGTGGTGATTGAATCCTTAATCTGTTCCAGCAGCAATGCTCAGAAAAAGTCAATCACTATTATTGTAAGTCCCAGTAACACTGCCCACTGAGGGGTTAGAAACCCCCTGAGAATTTTCATACAACCCATGGGGAGATGAAGAGCATGAAGGTAGCAATCAGAGCTATGCTCCAACAGCAGGAGGTACCCAGGGCATGTAGGCTTTGCCTGCTCAAGGCTCACTCAGGTGTGGCTTTGCCAACAGCCCAGCTGTGTTCTATGAGGTCCAGAGCTGCTTGTTGGTCCCCTCACATGGCCTCCGACACCAACAGGCTTCTGAATGGGAGGAACATGCAAAGGGATAAAGAGTTAATCAAGACAAATGGGGGTAATAATTGGACCTCCCAGTAGTGCTGCTTGACAGTAAATTCTTGCATATTTAAAAATACTTATTACATCCCCATACTTAGCTGGGTCAATATGATAATTATTAAGTTCTACTTCATGTCTTTTCTGGGCTGTGGGTATACACACGTGAATCTGTGTGTGGATGCTTGAGAGTTTCAGAAGCCAGAGAAGGAGATCAGTGTCCTGCTCTATCACCCATCGCCTTTTCTGTTGAGACAGAGTCTCTCACTGAACCTAGATTAGGGCTAGGGTCCGGAAAGCCTCAGCGATTCCCCTGTCTCCATCCCACACAGTTCTGGAGTTCTAGGAGGGCTCATGCAGTCACACCAGCTTTTTATGATGCTTCTGGGATTCAAGCTCAGGTCTTAAGAGAACTTGCTATTCTTCCAGAAGACTAGAGTTCAACAGCAGCCAAATCCATTCCCAGCTTACAACGGCCTATAACTCCAGCTCCAAGGTACCCAACTCCCTCTTTTTGGCCTCCTTGGACATCCATATGCACAATCAAATACACACAGACATAAATATAAATAAAAGCAAAGCAGTACAAAACAAAAGAATAAGCTGTATGATATCCTTTAGCTAAATCCTAGAAATTCAGTGGATAGATACTTTGGTGGTGGCTTTGGCAACAACAGCAGCTTTTATTGTCGTTTGATCAGTCAGCATCTCCTAGCAATGTGGAGATGCCTGCCAACAATTAGTGGCAGCCACACACCTGGCAAGTGTGAAGAATCAGCGCACCTTGTTGGAGGGAAACCATCCAAGACGAATGCATTATGTCTTGTGATTATTTGCCTGGGTTTTCATGTGTCCAAGACATTACACGCTGCGCAGTTGCTCACCTGACAACGGCATCTTGCAGAGATGATGTAGCTAACTGTCTTCTCATCATTGTGGATGTAACACTTTGGCACGGTCCAGAAGTTCCAATTATGCTCCCTGTGGCTGAGTTAACAACCATTTCATCCCAGTTTTACCACTGACAGGTATTGTGACCTTCAGCAGTTATTTAACTCCTGTCTCCAAATCCCTTCACCGTAAAAGTAGAATCAACAATTTCAAGTCATCCAAACACTAGCTAGGACAAATGGTAGACGTGGCCGTAAGTTCCATACATTTCTCAAAGTGTGAATGTGCAGTGTAGGGTTAGGCACTGTCCTATTTCTGCGCAGGTCTCTTTAGTGACTTGCCTTATTAGCACCACGCACATCTTTTATTTTCTGGCTCCTTCGCCCACCTGCTTAATCCAATGAACTCCTTTGAATATTGTTTCCATTTCCCTGGTTATACTTGGAACCAGGGGGAAAAGTCTTAAATGGATTTTGCCTCTGAGATTCTTTCAACCAGATCTCACTTTTAACAGACTGATGCAGGCTGAAGCGTGGAGTGAGATTTCTGCCTATAATGAATTGTAGAGGTGCCAACTCCATAATTTTCTGTGAAAAATCTGGCACACTCTGCCACTGAAGTTGAAAGATAATTTGCCTGAATCTCTTCAACCAAACGAAGCTTTCTAATCAATTATGAACAGAAGCAATGAGATACAGTGTAAGGGTGTGAAGGGCTTTGAGACCCAGTCAGCATCAATCGCCATCAAAATTGCTCGGAGACTGGGGCCGACGAAGGCACTAATATTTACAATGCTAAGTGACAGCACGGACTGCGTAGACTACTCTGGAAGCAACTGCCTATCATTTCGCTGGGTGGCTTGAATGAATGTCAGAGCTGTCTGTCACAACTGTCCTTCAGAGAACTCTAGTTATCCATCTCATTTAAAAGGAAGAGAAAAATAGACCCTCAAGGAAGGATGATGATTCGACCAGGATGGCCTTGCAGATCATAGAGAATCTACAACAGGGGCATGAAAGGCAGCGGTAGGGATGGTCTTATTGGCTCACGCGGGAATCCAGCGTTCGGCAGACTGCCGCAAGAGGGCTACTGTGGGTTCGAAGCCTAACTGAGTTACAGACAACACGAAACCAAACCGCCCCGAAACAAAAGTCAGGACAGCCTTCGCACCTGTCAGAATTCGCGCTGGAGCGTATGGGGGGGGGGGCGGTTGACAAAAGAGGGCCAGGTGTGGAAAAGGCGGAGCTAAGAGTTAATGGGGCTGGACCAGGGGAGGAGCCTAGGCAAACTGGGTGCGGCCTCCCGGGGGCGGGGCCAAGCGCCGCGGGCTCCGCCCCCGCGCGCTACCGCCCCTCCGCCGTGCTGCGTGCTGCGAGGTGGGCTTCGTTCAGGAGCAGAAGAGCCAGCGGCTGGCGGCTCCCGAGGCACGAGCGGAGTTCGACGGCGGCCCGCGTTCTCCGAAAGGCAGCCGTCGACGGGCGAGCGATGGCGGCGCGGGGGTCGCGGCGGCGCGCGCTGCGCCTGCTCTTGGTGGTGCAGCTGCTGGCGGGGCGCTGGCGGCCGGCCGGGGCAGCGCGGGGCGCGCGGGGAGGTGAGCTCGGGCGGGGTCGCGGGCCGCGGGGTCGCGCAGCGGGGCTCCGCCGCCTTGCCCTTTTCTTCGGGGGGACGGGTGCGGATTTCCAGGTTAGCGCCCAGCTCTGTTCATCTCGATGCAAAGAAAAGGCCAGTTTGGGGGCTCGGTGGCTCGCGTCGTTGGGGCGGCTGGTGTAGGGTGTGCCTCGGTACAACTTTCTCTTTAGAGCGTGCCGCTGTCATAGGGCTTCCCGCTTCCCTGATGGTTCACGGCGTGGAGACTAGGGGTTAATGGTCTTTGAGACTTTATAGACCACCCTCTTCTACTTCACTTCTGCAGCATCTTTCCTTTTGCCAGGAGATGCAAACGTTTGCTGAAGAAATGCTAGGTAGTCCACACCCCTGGCTTCCGGACTCATCGCTTGACTTTTGGGTTCTTCGCTTCTTTGAAGCATGGTGTTCCCTTCCTCCCACCCCGTCAGTGTTTCAAGATGTTGTGGATTGGGATAGAAACAAACAAACAAACAAGCAGAGCCTAGTATTTTGAATTTCCAGTGTTTTAACATATTTTAGTTAGCCCTTTCAGTACTTTGTAGAAAAATGCTGTTTCTGGAGCTCCTGTGATGTGTCCTTTACTAGAGCAGGGGCGACAGAGGGTCGCTGCACCTGCAGCTCGCTTTTAGTGAGAAGAGGAAGACTGGAGGACCTTTACCTGTCTTTCTTTCGTTATGATCTTCTTCTTCTTCTTCTTCTTCTTCTTCTTCTTCTTCTTCTTCTTCTTCTTCTTCTTCTTCTTCTTCTTCTTCTTCTTCTTCTTCTTCTTCTTCTTCTTCTTCTTCTTCTTCTTCTTCTTCTTCTTCTTCTTCTTCTTCTTCTTCTTCTTCTTCTTCTCTTCTTCTTCTTTTTTTTGAGACAGGGTTTCTTTGTGTAGCCTTGGCTGTTCTGGTTTGCAGACCAGACTGGCTTCGAACTCACAGAGACCCACCAGATCCACCTGCTTCTGCCTTCTGAGTGCTGGGATTAAAGGCATGGGACACCAGTGCCCCAGGTTTCGTTAAGATTCTTAAACTGTGAGTAACTTTGTGGACTAGATTTCAGGGTAGGTCTACTGAAGCAGTGAAATCTTTGCAAAGAGCATTACAGTTTAGGGAAAGAGAGGGATGTCCCGGTCTCAGAACATGTCTCCAATGTGCCTTAGAACATGGTTCTCGCCGCAGTTTTCCTTATTTGGAAACAGGACAACACAGCTTACTTTCCCCAGCCGTTTTCAGGATTGACTGCTACGTATAAAATGCCAGGCAGTGTCTGGCAGCCTAGAAGATGGTAGTCCCTGTCTCTCTGACGGTGCTGGGAATTTGAGCAGGTTTCTCAGTTTTAACATAAATCATTGTTGCTGAGTCTTCGATGGTGTACATAGCTAACTCTTGTGCAGGGTTTGGGATTTTAACCAAGGTGGATGACCCTCTCCTTTCGGCTCCCACTCAGTGGTATTTCTTTAATAATAACCATCTTGTTGTGTTACAGTTTTTTGATTTGTTTGTCCCATGTGAGTGCCTTAAGAGCTTCCTTTGTGTGTGGGTATTCACATATGCTAGAAGAGGCCAGAGGTCAGCTGTGGGTATTGTCCTTCAGAGCCATCCACTTTGGTTGGTTTTTGTTTGTGACAGTCTCTCACTGTGACCTGGGGCTCATGGATTAGGATAGGCTGCTGGCAATCCTGCTGAATTTCAGAGATCTGCCTGTCTCTGCCTTCCTCATGTTGAATGACCAGGGCATCTGTTACATTGAAAAGGCTCCTTGCTAAACCTTTTCCATTTTACGGGGGTCAAATGCAGGTCTTTGTTCTTGTGCAGCAGGCACCTTACAAGTCAGCTTCCAGCCTCCAAGAGCTGCGATGTCTTATGTGTCCTTAATACCTAGTTTATTATAGGAGAGTGGTGATGTTTATAAGTGAATGAATGGAGCCATAATCTCCCTGGATATTTTCTCACTTATAAGAAAAGGCCGTTAACTGTTCTAATCTTAAGTTCTGTGTAAGCATCGTGAAGAAGATAGTGATACGGGCTGATATAACTGCACACTGGCAAATAATATGCCTTTGCGTTCTGCCGCCTTTGAATTCACAGTGGCTGATGTGCTGTGTGGAGAGGAGAAGCCTATTATTAACTGGCTTTGTTTTTTGGGGCATATTCAACTTGGCTGACTCCCTCTCTCCCTTTAAGATAGTAGAGTAGAGGCAGATGTTTTTTGGAAATTGATTTTATGTTTTATTGTTTTCATGTTTGTCTTAGAGTCTCAACATAACTCTTATGGTTTCCTATGAACCAGTTCCCAGACAGAAAGTCTTGTCTAGTCAGCCAGCAGCCATACCTGTTTGGCCGACTGAAGGCCACAGAGCTGTGGAAAGTAGCTTGGAAGGCAATTTCGTCTGCAGTGGAATATAATTTGCTAGACATTAAGATAATATGGGCCTTTTGAACTGACCTGCGACGAGGACGTTCATGGAAATTAGTCAGTCATTAGTTAGGTATACTTCTTAGCTGTGTGACATTTTAGTATATGATCTTCAGTCAAAGGAAGATAAAATAATCCATAGAGAGTTTGAGCTCTAAGTGTGTTTTCTTCTCGTTTTTAGTTCTCTCATTTACACTCTCGGACACTAACAGAGATGCACAAGGTGGCCATCAACTTCACGAAAGTCAGCTAATCACTTTTAAAGATTTATTATGTATAGTATTCTGCCTGCATGTATACAGTGTTTTGCTTTCATGTTTTCCTGAAGGTCAGAAGAGGGCATCAGATCTCATTACAGATGGTTGTGAGCCACCATGCCGTTGCTGGGAATTGAACTCTGGACCTCTGGAAGAGCAGTCAGTGCTCTTAACTTCTGAGCCATCTCTCCAGTGCCCCCATTTATTCACGTTTGACATTTATTGGCCATGCTCTCAGTGCTCTGACTTTGTATGTTTGTGTTTTTTGTTGTTTGTAGGTTTTTTTTGTTGTTGTTGTTCTTTAAGACAGGGTTTCTCTGTGTAGCTTTGGAGCACGTCTTGGAACTTGCCCTGTAGACCAGGCTAGCCTCTCAAGCTCACAGAGTCCACCTGCTTCTGCCTCCCAAGTGCTGGGATTAAAGGCATGCGCCACCACTGCCCGGTGCTTTGTGTGTTTTGACTCCTATGAAACAACCATGTGTGAAGTATTCCCACTGACTCCACCTGCAGGATTTATTTAGGACAAGTCAATGTTTTAAGTGTTGGTGATAGGACAGTAAACAAGGTCTCTGCCCTTTAGAGCTTGATTTAACAGATGATGAGGTTGACATACAAGTAATTTATACGATTTGATCTAGGCAACAGTTAATGGATGAAAGAATCTGGATTTGAACTTGGGTAGTCTGCTTGGGGATTTGCTTTTAAGCAATATTCTCAGTATTTTAATCAGTCAACATGGATGAAGCAGTCAAACTAGGTATATGATTTGGGGGAGGTTAATTTTTAATAATTTTTTAGTGAAAATAACTTGAGGTCATCCATCCCCTTTGACTCTCAAAGTCTTTCTGCCCCTTCTGTATAGTCCCCTAAGCTCTTAGGGAAGGGGTCCTATTCCTGTGAGGAGATGCCATGACTGTGGCCAATCTTCTAATGGAAAATGCTTACTTACAGCTCAGAGGTTTAGTCCATTACCATTGTGGCAGGAAGCAAGGCAACATGCATGCAGAGATGGTGCTGGAGAAGGAGTTGAGTTCTTACATCTTAACCTGCAGGCAATAGGAAGTGATCTGAGACACTGGGCATATCTTGAGCATAGGAAATTCCAAAGCCTGCCCCCACAGTGACACTGTTCCTCTAACAAGGCCACATCTACTCCAACAAAGTCACACCTCTGAAGAGTGCCACTCTTGATGATCTTATGGGGGCAATTTCCTTCAAACTACCACAGGAGGAGCTTGACAAAGACATCCCAGTTTGGACTGAATGTCCCAAAATCTCTGTCTCTGTACACTGTTCAACTGTGGGTCCCCGTGTTAGTTCACATCTACTGCAAAAGGAAGCTTCTCTGATGATAGCTGAGTGAGACACTGATCTATGGGTATAGTAGAATGTCATAGGAATCATTATTGCTACATTCTTTTAGCAGAATTACAGTATTTGGTGTTGTCCTGGCCAGTGACCTGTACAGCCTCAGGTTCTTGGCTACCAGAGCAAGTATTAGGCATGGCTTCTGTTTTGTGGAGCAGGGGAATGATTAGTAACCCCCTACAATGTTTGTGCCCTACTGTACTAGCATTGTCATGCAGGCAGGTCACTGTTGCAGAGTGCAGGGTGTGTGGTTATCTTTCTCCCCTGGTAGATTGCAGAGTACCTTCCAGTACCGTGAACATTAGTCAGTGGGGGTGAGGCTCTCGTTAGGCACCAGCTGGACTTCTCTGTGTCAGTGAGTTATGTAAATGCTGTCTTCAGCGGTAAGACCTTACTATCGGTTTGTGGAAAACAACCCGCAGCCTTGGCAATAGCCTGAGATAGTTGGGGATTTCCATGATGGCCCTTTGGCCAATGACTCAATTAGATGAACATCTGTTATTTAGTGACTCTATCTAGATTTATTTCATATTTGTATGGGATAAAAATGATAGAGGTGATTCTAGGTGTTGATATCTGGTGTGTGTGTGTGTGTGTGTGTGTTTGGGTTGGGTGTTCCACTCCTTGGTTTCTATTGCTCTCTCTATATCTCAGGAAAATGTGGTGACTGTGGGTTCCCTGATAGAGAGTGCTTCTGCAGGTTGGTGGGTGGTGGAGAGGAATGGAGGTGGTTTATGGGAACAGCCCGAGAGGGTCTATGGGGAAAAGCTAAGGGGATCTTGTCCACACCAAGAGGCAGGGGCTTCCTGGGTCTGTATCAAGAGCTGGAGTCTCCAATGAAGGGAGCTGACAGAGGAATGGGAATGAACTAGAGGGGAGGGCTGAGAAGGTCTGAAGAGAGAAGCGTAGTTGGTCTGCGCCAAGGTTTAGCAGAGACCCAGGGATGCAGGGTGGGAGCCACTTTTGTCATGTTTGTACATATGCTTATATCTAACCTTTCACACAGTTTATTTTTAAATTAAAATTTCTTTTGGCCAGGTTTGGTGATACTCGCCTGTATTCCCAGAACTTGGGAGGCTGAGGCAAGAAGAGTTCAAGGCCATAAAGAATGGAAAAAAGTTTTGCTAGCTATTCATCTGATAGAGGATTAAGACCAAGAATGTACAAAGAACTTTTAAAAAAAAAGTAAATACAAAAACCTCAATCCTGTTGATAAATGGGCTAGTTCAATGAGCATTTAATTCTCAAAAGATGAAATAAGAAATAGCCAGCACACATATAAAAATGTTCCACATTTCCTCGGGGAAACACACATTAAAACTATACTGATACCCTTTCTATTTAGAAGGGAGTAGTTAAGAAAAGTATGGATGCTGGAAGCTGGCAAGATGATTCAGCAGTTAAGAATGCTTGCAGTCTTGCAGAGGACCAGGGTTTGGTTTCCAGCAAACTCACAACCACCTGTAACTCTGCTGCCAAAGGATATGAGGGTTTCTTCTAGCTTCCACAGGTACCTGTACACACAGGCACACACACACACACACACACACACACACACACACACACACACACACACACACACGGGACCCTATATGGGAATGGAATTTAGTCCAATGACTATAGAAATCAATGTGGGCATTCCTCAAGAGACCTGAAAGTAGAACTTCCATATTACCCAGATCCATGCTCCTAGGTGTTTACTGCAGGACTCTCCATCAGCATATCTCAGAGAAACATTCATTTCCGTGTTTATTCCAGCTCTGAGCTCAGTGGCTGTTATGTAATCAGCCTGTGTTCAGTCAACAGATGAATGAGGAAAATGTCTCATTTTTTTTTTTTCAGCCTTAAAAACTAAGCAAGCAAGCTGTGTCCTTTGCAGGAAAATGAATGGAACCAGAGAGCATATTGAAATATACTCATACTCACAAAGACAAATAGCGTGTTTTCTCTCATTGTTATTCTCAATTTTACATAGATAAAATCTACCTAAAATTGTGTGTGTGAGAAAAACAGCCGTGAAAAGAGAAGTGAGATTGTCTGGGGTAAGGAAAGGGCTAGCGAGAGGGGGTGGGGAGGACAAGGATTGGAGTCGGGTGTGGTCAATGCACATGGTATACTTGGATGGAAATGTTTGCTTGAAACTCACTTGCACAATGACTGTACACCAGTAAAATGCCTTTTAAAGTTCATGGTCAACTTGGGCTTGGCAGATCTTGTCTTAGAAAAAGAAAACAGTTTTCTTGAAAATGCTGAATATGCACTATGACTTAGAACACTTGGAAGGTGGGGTCACAGTCCACTGGAGAGTGCTGTTGTACCTGAGTATCTGTTTATGGAGACAGGTTTCCTGGAGGCCAGGTTGGCCTCAATTTGACGTATGGTCCAGGATGACCTCGGACTCTGGCTTGCCTTCCCTCCACTTCCACATGCTGGACTGCAGCTGTCCTTCACTCTGCTTGTGCCTGGGTTTACTAAAGGGCTGCTGATGGGACTCTGATATGATTGTCAGACAGACGGGTCCTTTTCATCCGTAATCACAAATTATATCAAGCAATTTTTAAAAATTAGGCTGAGCTTTCAGTAGAGTAATTTCAGCATAGCATTTTTCTTCTGGTACAATTGTTTTTCTTTTTATAGCAGAATTGAATTCTTTTAGATAATGGTATTTTTAGTTTAAAATTAAATAACAAGTTGACACAGACACGTTGAGGTTAGAATAGTTTAGGAAGAAGTTAGGATTGGTTTCTTTTGGAATTTTCTCTGGAACAGTGGAAACAGTGTGATGGAAAAAAATATGTTTTAAATCTAGTTTTAATGGTGTGTATGTGTGTGTATGTGTGTATCTGTCTGTCTGTGTATGTGTAGATGAGTGTGGGTCCCTAAAGTGGCCAGGGGTGTCAGGTCTTCTGGAGATGGAGCTATGGGCAGTTGTGAGCCTTCAAGTGGGTGATGGGAATCAATCTTGGGTCCTCTAGAAGAGAGGCAAGCAACTAATCCCTGGTTCTGGATTTTTTTTTATTCGAGACCGGGTTTCTTTGTGTAGTCCTGGTTGTCCTGGAATTGAATCTATAGACGGAGCTGGCCTTGAATCCAGAGATCCCCCTGCTTTGGGAGTACTAGGATTAAAGGCTTGTGCCACCATGCATGGCTATGATTTTAATTTAAGGTTTTTTTTTTTTATAATTTAAGACAACATGGTATCTTTTCACCAATGGCCTTGAATTCCACAACCTTACATGCTTTTCTGTAAAGCAAGATTGAGGAGAAGAAGGGGATAAGCCCTTTACCAGTAGAAACAGATGCGACTTCAGATGATCTGACAAGAAGGATAATTATGAACTTTTTAATTAAAAATAATTTCCTTTAAAATTGCTAGTGATATGTGTTGAATTAGGCAGAACTTTTCGTCTGTGTTGAAGTTTCCTCAACCTTTAAAACTTTGGGCTCGGGAAGTATTTGTTGTTGGGAGGAAAGGGTTCTGGCCATCTAGTGTGCTTACAGCATTCCTGTAGGAAGGGGTCCTGGCCATCTAGTGTGCTTACAGCATCCCTGTAGGAAGGGGTCCTGGCCATCTAGTGTGCTTACAGCATCCCTGTAGGAAGGGGTCTTGGCCATCTAGTGTGCTTATAGTATCCCTGTAGGAAGGGGTTCTGGTTTTCTAGTGTGTTTACAGCATCCCTGTAGGAAGGGGTTCTGGTTTTCTAGTGTGTTTACAGCATCCCTGTAGGAAGGGGTTCTGGTTTTCTAGTGTGTTTACAGCATCCCTGTAGGAAGGGGTTCTGGTTTTCTAGTGTTTTTACAGTGTCCCTGACCCTACAACCAGCACCCCACTGAAAACACTTCCAGGGATTTTCATGTGTTTCCTATGGGACGGATTATTCTTTCTCACTTCGTGTAGAGTCCTTGTGGTTTTGTGGCAGAGCCTCTCATACTTGGCTGTGTGAGGGGATCCTTTGGGGTTTTGTTAAGGATACATGGTGATTCAGAAGGTCAGAGGCAGGGCCTGAGGCTCTCATGTCTCAGATGCTTCCAAGGCAAGTCTGTGAAATTCATGGTGTATTGGCTATACTTGGGTTTTGTTTGCTTGCTTGCCTCCTTGTTTTTGAGACAGGGTCTCCGGTAGCCCAGGTTGACATTGTTTGTATATGTAGCCACTGTTGCTGAAAGTAACACACTTTAAGCCGGAAGGTAATCCCCCATTCGTGTCGATTATTGTCATTATGAAAGTAGCTTTTTCTTCCTAATTGTCGTAAGAGTACTACAAACCTGGGGCTTAGGGAGGTAGCTACAGGCGGTGTTTGTGAGTTCAAGGCCAACCTGGTTTTCAGAGTGAGTTTCTGGACAGCCAGGGCTTGGCAGAGAAACGCTTTCTGGGGAAAACAAACAACAACAACGGCTACAAACAAGGATAAACCTGGGGCTTAGCAGTAAAGAGCGTTTGCTGCTCTGCCAGAGGACCTAATGTGGTTCCCAAAACCCACATCAAGTAGTCATCCACTTGTAACTCAAACTCCAGAGAATCCAGTGCTCACTTCTGGCCTCTGTAGACACCCTCACAGTGTGGCACACACCTACACATAGATTTTTTTAAAAATCTGGAAAATCTCATAGAAACCCAGAAAATAAGCATCAACCCCCATTCACACAAATCAGCTGCTGTTCCCCCCCCCCCTTTTTTTTCTCTGTTTCTTTAAACAAGGTCTCACTGTGACTTTGTAGCCTAGGCTGGTCTTGAACTCATTGGGTAGCCAAGGCTAACCTCAATCTCAAGGACTGGAGAGATGGTTCATTGATTAAGAGCAGTTGTTCTTGCAAATGACCTGGGTTCAACTCCCAGTGTCCTTATAGTGGCTTGCAACCTCCACACTGCAGTTCCAGGGGATCCAGTTCTCCTTTCTGACCTCCGAGGGCACCAGGCATTCATGTGGCGCACATATAATCATGCAGGCAAAATACTCATGCAAATAAAATTTTGAATTCTTTGTTTGGTTTGTCGAGACAGGGTTTCTCTGTAGCTTTGGAGCCTGTACTGGAACTAGCTCTTGTAGACAAGGCTGGCCTCAAACTCGAACTCACAGAGACCAGCCTGCCTCTGCCTCCTGAGTGCTAGGATTAAAGGCCTGTGCCACCACTGCCAGGATAAAATTTTAAATTCCAAGAAAACAACCACAAAACCCCTGAAAGATCTCCTTGCATCAGCCCCATGCATGAGTGTTGGGGTTGTAGGCGCACGCCACTGTTCTTGGTTCTTATCTGCAACTTTTTGTGTTTCCTTGAGGCATTATTTGTCAGAACTGGACAATTCCGAAAAAATATCTGCGAGGCAAGGTCTGCCGTCACCCAGACCAATCTCAGCTTTGTAGCCAAGAATGACTTTAATTCCTGACTGCCCCGCCTCTACCTCAGAAACGCTGGGGTCACAGGGCTGTACCCCACCTTGGCTCTAGGCAAGAAATTTGCAAGAGTCTTATCAAGGTCATATAGGCTTCACAGCTTCTTGACACTATTACCTGTTTTATTTCCTAATGCTGTAAATGTACTGACTTAAAGGTGTATTTATTACCTACCAAAAGATCTCTGATGCCAAATTAAAACAGTGACCTCTGCATTTATTTGATTTAATAATGCTTAAACTTTTTTCGAATTCCTTGAGGACTATCGACTGGGCCTAAATTTAATGCTGCCTAAGGTCAGTGTGTTGCTCCTCCTGTTCTGAGAGTCAGGGAAAGCAGGGCAGCTGCAGTGTAAATGTGCCGTAATTCTCCGTTAGGAATCAATACAGAGCGAGAACAACGCCCTCTGCAGTAGCGATTAGTAAGCGTCCTTTCCCGATTTGTCACACGGAAAGTGCTGAGCAAGAACTTATTTATTTCCCTGAATTAACTAAATGGTTTTGTTCACTGCTTTATCTTGATGTCTCCTAAAATAGCTCTTGTAGGACTGCAGCAAGAACTTTTAAAGGTTATAAAGTCACTTTTTCCTTAACGTAGAAAACGATACAAGGAGACTTAGAGGAGGGTTAACTACTCCAGGAATGCCTTCATTGAAGATCGGAGATACAGCTATCATTCTTACAAATCTTTTTAGATACATGGTTTATTTTACTCCTACTGTGACCTGTGAAGAGGTTAGGGAAGGCTCTTAGCAGTACCTCTCCCAATTTAAAGCGTGCATACCCTTGACTCAGCTGTCCCACTTCTGAGAGTCAGAGCCTGCACAAGAAGGGAAAGACAGATGCACAAGGATGCTATGGCATTTTCTATAGTACCGTTATTAGAAATAATCCAAAATGAACACAACATAGACGCTCATCTGTGAAAGCTTCAAGTATGACATGTGTCCATAATATACCCATGTACTGTGTGCTTACGAACAAAGGAAAGAGATGAACGGATAACCACTAACATATTTGAATGGAAAAAAAAAAGCCATAGAACTTTAAAAGGGCAGCGTTTGTTCTTCCTCTGAACATGCATCAAAACACTCCTCTCTGAGAAGCGCTGCTCTAACAGTTCCGAGTGAGAAGCAGAGGCAGAATTGGCCCCAGTTTGTTGGTACTTCGCTCTCCAAATGATGCTTTCACTATAAAAATAAGGCATCATCACTATTACAGTTCAAACCCAGAAGCTCGTTTAGTAGGGAATCTTGTCCTCCTTTCTCTCTTCCTGATTCGAGGGCTAATCATTGGTAAATTTCAGGTGTACAGATTTTAATTACAAACACACATATACAGGTCCGTGATAGCTCCCACACAGCAAAGAATCACTTGTCTCAAAATGTCAGTAATGCCAAGTTCAGAAGTCATGTGTTTAGATTAGAAGGTTATAGCCATGATTAACCTTGCAGGTTGTCTATTGGATAAATGTCAGGGGGTATCATTCTCGTTGTGGGTGCTTTGTGCATGGCAACAGACCTTTATCTGACATGTACAGGTTCACGTCCCAGGAGGGCAAGTACTGTGTCCTTGTGTTCTGTTTCTGCCCCTAGTGCAGAGGCTACTGTGGTCGCAGCCGCTGTTGAATGGATACACTGAGGGAGGTACCACCTTGGGCTCTGGGATTTCCAATTTGTTGCAGATGTGGAAGATGTAAGAACCTTTGGAAGGAACTAAACGTGACAGCAGATGTCTTCATTTCTGCCTGTAGGTTGGAAAAAAATTGGTGACACCCTTATTTAGTTGCAGAACATCTTGGTAACTTTTTCCAGAATTCTTACTTTTTAATGAGAAAAATCATTATTCTTTATGAAAAAAATGCCAGTCAAGAATACTATCAACCCTTCCTAGAAGTGGCTTTTAAAAATCCTACTACCTTTTTTTTTTTTGACTATGTAGACTCAAAGTGGAAAAGATATAACTTTAAGAAATTTCTCAGACATGGACCTGGAGAGATGGCTCTGTGGTAAGAGCTCGGCTGCTGTTCCAGAGGACTGGGATTTGATGTCCAGCACCCACCGGATGGCTCACAGCTGTCTGTAACTCCAGCTTCCAGGGATCTACTGCCCTCGTATTTCCTGTGTAGGGACTGCGCACACTTCACAGCTGTGCACTTGGGCAACCATATAGAAAACTAACTAAATAAATATTTAAACTACTTAATACTCGATAGACTAAGAAAATGTATTTTATTTGATTTGCACAACAGTGAAACAGCTACGCATAGGTTATCCGTTTTTAAATTAATGTTATTTATTTATTTATTTATTTATTTATTTATTTATTATTTATTTTGGGTTTTCGAGACAGGGTTTCTCTTCTCTGTGGTTTTGGAGCCAGTCCTGGAACTAGCTCTTGTAGACCAGGGTGGTCTCGAACTCACAGAGATCCGCCTGCCTCTGCCTCCCAAGTGCTGGGATTAAAGGTGTGCGCCACCACCGCCCGGCTCTTTTTTTTAAATATTTATTTATTTATTATGTATACAATATTCTGTCTACATGTATTCCTGCAGGCCAGAAGAGGGCACCAGACCTTATTACATATGGTTGTGAGCCACCGTGTGGTTGCTGGGAATTGAACTCAGGACCTTTGGAAGAGCAGGCAATGCTCTTAACCACTGAGCCATCTCTCCAGCCCCCAAACAGCCTGATTTTTAAAATGAACAAAGTACCTGACAGATATTTCTCCAAAGAAAATAAACCAGTGTAAATGACACAAAACA
>NW_026068050.1:2071815-2094826 GCF_014885135.2 Alexandromys fortis | reverse complement strand
GAAAAGTCAAGGCAGAGTGAATACAGGAACCCAGAAGCCACACTGGAAGAAGGAAGAGGCTTCAAGCATGGAACACAGAGCAAAGTCCCTGAAATCAGAGGTTCCCTAGGAAAGGCGAGGAGTCAGAGAAACCAGGAAATGGGAGGACAGTGGGAAATGAAAGGGCAGGGGAGGGGAGGAAGCAGGTACAGGACCAGCTAGAGAGGAAGTCCAGCATGGGGCTGACCTCTGGGCTGAGGTTGCAAGGGGAAAATCAGATGGAGAGCCAGCATGGTTGCTCTTCCTGTGATTCTAGTATTAGGGAGGTGGAGGCAGAAGGATGGAGTGTTCAAGGCCAGCCTCAACAACGTAGTGAACTTAAATCCATTTCAGGTCCTTAAGGCTAAAAACAAAAGGCAAGTATGAAATGATACCCCATTTTTTTTTTCTGAAGGCAACTTAAAGAATAGAAGAAAAAAGAATAGATGTTGAGCCGGGGCATAGTCATGCATATGTTTGTCTTGGCTCCTTGGAAGGCTGAGGCAGGAAGAGAACCTGGAGCCCAGGTGTTCCAGGGAAGCCTAGACTAGCAACATAACAAATCCTAACCTCAAAAAAATACAAATAAAAAGTATATGAAACCAAACAAGCAGAATAGAGCGCGGAGCTGCAGGCCTTTGATGCCAGCACTTGTAAATTTGAGAGCAGCCTGGCCTACATAGTGAGTTCCAGGACAGCCAAGGCTATATAATGTGACCCTGCTTTAGAAAAAAAAAAGACAAGGTGTAGTGACACCTTACCTGGAATCCCAGTGCTCTGGGGGTCAATCTGGAGGACCAGGAGTTCAAGATCATCCTCAGCTACACAGGGAGTTTGAGGCCAGCCTGGTCTCCATGGGACCCTGCCCCAAAATAAGTAAGTAAAACTTTGGCTTTTGCCCACAAAACTCCAGAAGATCTGTAGATCTCACCAGCTCTCCACGCCTGCCCCTGCGGCAGCCTGGAGCGGCCACTGCCCTCGGTTTCCACAGCTCTTTGGCCTCCTCAAGCTCTGAACCTTTTCTGGCTGCAGGCTCTGGGTCTCCAACTGAGCCTGGCCTGAAGCTCCCGTCCTCTGGCTTCTGCCTTCCCGGTGCTTGGGGTCACAGGTGTGGCTCCCTCACCCAGCTCGACCTGTGCCCAAGTGCTTAATGTAACGTCATGATTGCATGTATAGCGTGTGTCCATGTGCATGTACTCAACTAGGAAGCCAGTTCTAGTCTTCCACCATTTTCGTCCCAGGTATCAAATCCCAGGCTTGGCAGCAAGCGCTTCTACACCAATCCCTCTCGCCAGCCCGATCCGGTGTATTCTCGTCTACCGAAGCTACAGGGCTCTGGGAGAAGCACACACGCTGTGTAGAGGGTTTGCTCAGTTATTTGCTCAAAGCCATGTGACATCACTGGGCCTTGAGAATGACAGTTCCTAGTCAGCTCCTCAAGGAGGGACCAGCCAGATGACTCCCCACTTGAAAATGACTGTTTCATGCATTCTAAACCTGCGGCCAGATCACACTCAAAAATGGAGGGAGGCTGGAGAGGCTCCACACTGTGGGAGGGGCTTGCTCTTGCTCCTGTTGACTTTTTTTGAATTTTTTTTTATTATTTTTTTTTTGATACAGGCTTTCTCTGTGGTTTTGGAGCCTGTCCTGGAACTAGCTCTTGTAGACCAGGCTGGTCTCCAACTCACAGAGATCCACCTGCCTCTGCCTCCCGAGTGCTGGGATTAAAGGCGTCCGCCACCACCACCCGGCTTCAAATGACCCTTTCACAGGGGTTGCAAATCAGATTTACATTCATGAGAATAGCAAAATTACAGTTACAAAGTAGCAAGGAAAATAATTTTATGGCTGGCTTCACTACAACCTGAGGAACTGTATCAAAGGGTCACAGCATTAGGAAGGTTGAGAACCTCTGCCCTTGAGTACCCAATGCCGCGGTGCCATTCTCAACTCTTACCGGCTGGGTTATGTTGCTCTTTATGTTCAAATCTGAGTATGGCAGCGTCTCTAATTTTAAGATGAGTCTAGTGAACTTCAGAGAAAATGAAGACGGCTCTCATGCAGGTTGTTCCCTAACCAAAGATAACATTCTAAAATCATTAGAGAAAAATGAGGGGTAGCGCCCGGTGGTGGTGGTGCACGCCTTTAATCCCAGCACTAGGGAGGCAGAGGCAGGTGAATCCCTGTGAGTTTGAGGCCAGCCTGGTCTACAAGAGCTAGTGCCAGGACAGCTAGGACTGTTACACAGGGAAACCCTATCTCAAAAAACAAAAAACAAAAAAAAAAAAAATGAGGGTTAGCATATGGTAATAAGTGAATACCGGATCAACCATATCCAACCGTATATTCACTCAGTGAACAGGCTGAACCCTGAAGTGTTACTCAGGGCTACAGAGAGAGGTGAGAAAAGCAGCAAAGAAGACAGACTTTAATCATATCCACACAAGATCCACATAGCTACGGTAAAGATGAGGGACACAGCGCTAATGCAATGTGAACTGGGGTAGGAAAGAGGTTTTCAGGAAAACATGTCGGCTGAGGTCTGAAGAATGCGTGACTTGGCCAGGGCAGGGGAAGGGAGGGCATGTGCCTCGTTGATGGGAATGTGCGTGGCAGAAACTGTTCCTTCAGTACAGTTGGAACAAAGGAGAGCAATGCCAGCAGGGACCAGGGACATTGGAAAGCTGAAGAAATCCGTTAGGCCAGCGTTTAGCATCAGTCAGTCCATGTTGCCTGGGTCTCTGCAGAGAACCAAGCCATGGTGAGCAGGTGAGGAGCTGCAGAGCTGGCTCATTACAGCTCAGTTGGCTCATGGTTCTCTTCTCTACCTGGACAGAAGCCTGCAGCAGGCAGAGAACTCCTCAAATGCTGGCATCGAGCAACTTTCGCTCCTGGCAATGTTTGGCAGCAGTAGTCAAGCAGCATCCGCTAGTGCTCCCTCCTTCAGGCATCGGAACTCTTGGCCCTTGGCAATGGCTGTGGTTACAGCTCTCAGCCTAGGGGCTGACAGACTTCAGCTCTGAAGACCTGAGAGTTCTCTGGACCTCTTCTGCCAACCAGAGCCTGCAGGTTCTTCTCTCTGGCCCCTTACAAAGCCTGTATTCTTCATTTCAGCTTTCTGTTCTCTTGCTATTTCTGTTTCTGCCTCTCTTTGTTTTGTTTGTTTGTTTTTCTTTACTGGCTGTTCTTGATCTGTTTGGCTACCCCAGTTTGGTTGCCACAGCTTGGCCTCTGCTGGGACCATTCAGGGTGCCTGCTTCCAGTGATGCTGTCTGGGATGCTTGTGGAGGCGACTCAGGAAGACAACTTTCAGGAGTCTGTCTTCTTCCGCTGTGCAGGACCCAAGGATGGAGCTCAGGCCATTATGCTTGGTGGCCTGTGCCTTTACCTCCCAGGCCGTGTCACCAGTCACGAAATCCCTCTGCTAAAGTAACAGTGGGAGTTCTCCCCTTCTGGCTAAAGTGGAAACGGTTGCAGAGTGGGCTAGAGTTCACCGAGGGAACAAAGTATCTGATACAAATTGTTTCAAACAGTGCTGTCAGGAGCCGCAGTGATAAGCTGCGTCATCCAGCTGTGTTCTGGAGGTATCTGTAGAGTGTTCAGAGCAATCTGGTTAGCTGTCAGTCCGGTTAGCTCTTTCGTTTAAGACATCCAAAGGATCAAGGCAGCATCCAGGAGCTGCTAATTAGGGCCTCCGCTATCCCCATGCCCCAATGTGTGCTTATTTAATCCGACAATGAGAGCAGAAGGGATGCTTTTTTTTTGGCTTTTCGAGACAGGGTTTCTCTGTAGCTTTGGTGCCTGTCCCGGAACTAGCTCTTGTAGACCAGGCTGGCCTCAAACTCCCAGAGATCCGCCTGCCTCTGCCTCCCGAGTGCTGGGATTAAAGGCGTGTGCCACCATCGCCCGGTCTTAACAAGTGCTTTTAACAGCTGAGCCATTTCTCCTGCCCCTGGAGATTACTTTTAGCGACAGACGTTTCCTAGTCCTGGGGAGGGATTCAGCTAGCTTGTGGTAGGCAGGTGACAACAGAGAAAGTAGAGAATACATGTATTTAGGGGCACGAAGTTTTAGGGGCAAGGCCAACAGCACGCTAGTGGATTGCGTGCAGCTGTAAGGGAGAAAGTGGTGTCAAGTGTGAGTCATAGTTTTTAGACGACAGAACCAGACAGGCGATGGACCTACTCACTGTGACGGGAAAAACTGACGGGGGGGGGGGGGGGGGGGAGATTATGATTATGCTCTTGGAAATGATCTCATGGAATTCTCTCTATAAATAGATTGAGTAGAAGTTCCAACACTGCAGCGCCTCCTTAAGACTTAGGGCCTAAAGTAGTTTTATACAAATATATAGCAATACAAATCTAAATAATTCATTCAATATTTTATATATAAAATTATGCCAAGTAAAGTACATGTCTTTATATTTCCAGTTAATAGATGAATTTTACTTCAGTATATCTATTTTCTTTTTATGAAGCAGTTAGAATTTATTAGGTATGTTTGTTTTCTAGGATTTTGATATCGACCCCATCCATAGCCCTGACAATTGAAAGGCCTTTACTCTTTGTTTTGTCAGTGTGAGGGATTGACCCCGGGGCTGATTCTTGCAGTCCACCACAGAAAAACACCCCGCAGCCATTGGTACCTAAATGTTATTAAGTTGCTCTGTATTAAGTACTGAGTGTTTATTTAAAAATTCGGCATATTTCTATAGTGAGTAATGTGATTAACTAAGAATTATATCTGACTCTAATAGTGTTTGTGTTAATATTTCATTTTGAAAGCCACATCAGGGGACTAGAGAGATGGCTCATCTGTTAAGAGCACATGCTGTTCCTGCAAAAGACCTGAGTTCAAATCCTAGCACCTACATCAAGCAGCTCACAGCTGCCTAAAACTCCTGCTCTAAGAGAAATTGGACACCTCTGAACTTTTGGAGCATTTACGTTCATGGGGGTGCACATACACACCCCAATTTAAAATAAAAATAAATCCTAAAAATTAGCTGGATGAATACAGTGGTGGATGCCTGTAATTTCAGTACCTGGGTGATAGAGGCAGGAGGACCAGGAGTTGAAAGCTATACTTGGTTACTTGGTTACATAGGGAATCCAAGGGGAGCCAGGGCTACATGATAATCCTGTTACAAACTAACAAACCTAAAACAATAATAATTTAAATTTTAATTGGATCATTAACAGTGTTGATTTCTTAAAGTATAGGTATTTACGGGGAGAGCAGCCAGCGTACTAATTTCTTAAAACTTGTTATGCAGGATTGCCTGAACTGTCCTCTGCTGCAAAACACGAAGACCGTTTATTTAAGGATTTATTTGAAGACTATGAAAGGTGGGTTCGTCCTGTGGAACGCCTGAGTGACAAAATAAAGATCAAGTTTGGCCTTGCAATATCTCAGTTGGTGGACGTGGTAAGTCTGCCTGCTCTTACGAAGTCCATTTCACACCAATTTTAGGTAAAGTCAGTTTTTTTCCCAGATGCATGTCAGACACCAGAGGTTACCAAGGTGACCAGACGTACCCTTTGCCACAAGGAGCTGACTAGGGAACAGTGACTAGTGTGCCATAGGTATAATGATACTCTGTTTCTATGTTGTTGTGTAGTAAATAATCTTATTTCATTTCCTAATGCTAGGTCTGTCCTTAATCAAATTCAAAGATATTAAAACATTTTATCAAGTTGAGGCAGGACCAAGCCTCTTCCCATGGCATCAAGGTAGAGCAAGGCATCCCACCACAGGGAATAGGTTCCAAAATGCCAGCTCATGTGCCAGGAATAGATCCTGGTCCCACTGCTAGAGGATCCTCAAATAAACAGACCAAGCTACACAATTGTCACCCACATGCAGAGGACCTAGTTCCATCCCATGTAGCTTCTCCAGCTGTCGGTCCAGAGGCTGTGAGCTCCTACAAGCCCAGGTCAGCTGGACTCTTGGAGCTTGGCGTGGTGCTTGGCTGTGGATTTCTGCATCAGCTTCCATAAACTACCAGATGAAGGTTCTATAATGACTATTAGGGTAGTCATCAATCTGAATACAGGAGAAGGCCATTTCAGGCACCCTCTCCACTGTTGCTAGGAGTCTTAGTTGGGGTCTGAAGGCGTAAGTCACGAACAATGCCACACCAGTTTGGAATTATGATTAAAAGGGTGGTATTTATTTAAAGAGGAAAAAACTTACAGATCACTGTCCCAGACAACAGCCCTCTGCGCAACCAGGAAGGAAGTCTAGTCGCTGGGGGAGCAGGAAGTGAAGAGAGCGAGCAGAGGAAGTAGCCGCTTTTTTAAAGGGAGAGAGACCACGCCCCAATGGGCTGGTATCACAGCAGCTATTGGTTGGAGGGGTGGAAGGACCTCCAGCAACAGGGGTCGTCCTTGTAGATTCTGGGACTCTCCCTAACACCAGGTTTCTCTCACAAATGGTTTCTCTCACAATGGATTCTTTCACCAGGTTTCTTTCACAATGGCTCTCTCTATCAAGATATCTCTTTCGTTGCTCTCTGTCCCTCCCCCAACTCAACCATCCCGATCCTTCATGTTCCCATCCCCTGTCCTCTCCCCACCACCCTCCCACCCCCAGTTTGTCCAGGAGATCTCATCTATTTCCCCTTCCCAGGGCGATCCATGCATCCCTCTTAGGATCCTTCTTGTTACCTAGTTTCTCTAGGGCTGTGGATTGTAGCCTGGTTATTCTTTGCTTTACATCTAATATCCACTTATGAGTGAGCACATACCAAATTTGTGATTCTGGGTCTGGGTTACCTCACTCAGGATGATTTTTTTCTAGTTCCATCCAGTTGCCTGCAAACTTCATGATGTCTTTTTTTTTTAATCACAGAGTAATACTCCATTGTGTAAATGTACCACATTTTCTTTATCCATTATTTGATTGAGGGGCATCTAGGTTGTTTCCAGGTTCTGGCTATTATGAATAATGCTTCTATGAACATAGTTGAACAAGTCTCCTTGTGATAAATAGCGTCTTTGGGGTATATGCCAAGGAGTAGTATCGTGGGGTCTTGAGGTAGATTGATTACCGATTTTCTGAGAAACCATCATACCGATTTCCAAGCTTGTGGTTGTACAAGTTTGCACTCCCACTAGCAGTGGAGGAATGTTCCCTTTACTCCACATCCTCTCCAACATAAGCTGTCATCAGTGTTCTTGATTTTAGTCATTCTGACAGGTGTAAGATGATATCTCAGAGTCATTTTGATTTGCATTTCCCTGATGACTGAGGATGCTGAGCAATTTCTTAAATGTTTTTTGGCCATTTGAGTTTCTAATGCTGAGAACTCTCTGTTTAGATCTGTACCCTATTTTTTAAATTGAATTATTTGGTATTTTGATGTCTAGTTTCTTGAGTTATTTTTTTTTTTTATATATTCTGCCTCCATTAGATGTGGGGTTGGTGAAGAGCTTTTCCCATTCTATAGGCTGCCATTTTGTCTTATTGACTGTGTCCTTTGCTTTACAGAAGCTTTTCAGTTTCAGGAGGTCCCATTTACTAATTGTCATCTAAGTGTTTTGCTACTGGGATTATATTCAAAAAGTAGTCTCCTATGCCATTGTATTCAAGGCATATGCCCTGCTTTGTTGACTCCCATGGGAGGCTATACCCTTTCTGACTTTCTGAGGAGTAGATGGGAGGGTTTCAAAGGACGTGGGAAGGGGAGGACAGAGGGAAAACCGTGGTTGGTATGTAAAATAAAAAAATTAATAAGAAAACCAAAACATTTTATATTGTACATAAGCATGCACTAGAAGGTTTGATTAATAGTCCAAGAATAGAATCATAGCTTCTGAGGACCAGAAATTATTTCAAGATGACACTTGAGACATATCAAGGGCTAGAGAAAGGCACAGTGGTTAAGAGGTCTGGCTGCTCTTGGTAAAGGACCCATGTTGACTTCTCTGTTGTAATAGGAGCGGCGGGCTACGTTCCTGGCACCCGGCCGCCCACACGGCTAGCTTTATCCGAAATAATTACACGGAAACTGTATTCTTTTAAACACTGCTTGCCCCATTAGTTTTAACCTCTTATTGGCTAGCTCTTACATATTGATCTAACCCATTTCTAATATTCTGTGTAGCACCATGAGCTGGTACCAGGAAAGATCTTAACCTGCGTCTGTCTGGAGTGGGAGAATCATGGTGACTGCCTGACTCGGCTTCTTTCTCCCAGCATTCTGTTCTGTCTATTCTGCCTACGTAATTTTCTGTCCTATTAAAGGGCTAAGGCAGTTTCTTTATTTAACCAATGAACTCAACAGAAAACAGAAGACTCCCACATCACTTCTCAGCAACCACATAGTGTTCACAGACCTTGATAACTCCAGTTTCGGAGAATCTGACGCCCTCTTCTGACCACCACAGGCACCAGGCACACACATGGTATATATACATACTTGAAGGCAAATTTTTTTCCCAGAGAGTTTTCTATGTGTCATTTATCTGGAGAACTTTTCTTTCTTTCTTTCTTTCTTTCTTTCTTTCTTTCTTTCTTTCTTTCTTTCTTTCTTTCTTTCTTTCCTCCTTCCTTCCCTCCTTCCTTCCTTCCTTCCTTCCTTCCTTCCTTCCTTCCTTCCTTCCTTTCTTTCTTTCTTCTCTTTCTCTTCCTCCCTCCCTCTCTCTCTTTATTTCTTTTTTATTTTTTGTTTTGTTTGTTTTTGAGCTAGCTCTGGCTGTCCTGGAACTCACTCTGTAGACCAGCCTGGCCTCGATCTCATAGAGATCCACTTGGCTCTGCTTTCTGAGGGCTGGGAGGCAGAGGCATGCATCACCACCGCCCGGCTTAGGGAGAATTTCTTGATTCTTAGTGTTTACCCTAAGAAAGTCACACTTTTAAAACTAATTTCTTCTAGTTCTGATCATGCCAATAATTATATTTAGGATCGTGATCAAATATTTACATATATTAAAATACCATGAGCATGCATTTATTTTATGGTTACAGAAGTAGCACATGATTTTAGAGTTTTTTTTTAAAGTGTAAAAAAAAGAAACAGATAAAAAGTGATTCTAATTCTACCATTTGTAGATGACTGATGTCAACAATTGATTGCTGAGGTGTCTGTGGGGGGAGGTACACACCTGTAATCCCAGCACTTGGGAGTAGAAGCAGGAGAATAAGGAATTCTGGGTTATCCCCTGCTACAGGGAGAGTTTGAAGCCAGCCTGGGCTACTGAGACCAGTATAAAAACAAAAAGCCCTATTTGTTGTGTTTCTTGTCATTTTTTTTTCTCTGTGCCTGTTTTACAAACTTGGAATGTGTGAGCTTTTTGTTTTGTCTTGCTATTTAGATTTATTTTATTTTGTGTGTATGAGTGCTTTGCCTGCATGTATGTCTGTGCACCACAAGCATGGCTGGTTGGTGTCTAAGGAAGTGATAAGCTTCCATGTGGGTACTAGAAATCGAACCTGGGTCCTTCACAAGAACAAAAGGCACTCTTAACCACTGAGCCAACTCTCCCGTCCCTGGAATGTATTTTTGATATCATTTTGCTGACTGCTTTTCCCCCTAGTTATGTTAAAATCCTCTTATATTTATTCATATTTCTATTGGCAGAAAGTTGTCCAAATTGTCTGAATTTCTCCTTCCTTTAAGAAAGGCAGGTTGAGTACATGGCGTGCATCTTCACACTCTTTTAGGGCAAAGTGAATAATGTTGTTCTCATATCTTAGATCTTCTTAAGTTTGAGGAAATTTGCCGGGCAGTGGTGGTTGTGTGCCTTTAATCCCAGCACCCAGGAGGCAGAGGCAGGCGGATCTCTGTGAGTTTAAGGCCAGCCTGGTCTTCAGAGTGAGTTCCAGGACAGCCAAGGCTACACTGAGAAACCCTGTCTCAGAAAATAAGAAAAAAATTGAGAAACTGTAGTAGTTGAGACCATGAAAACTAAATATAGAATCACAAGTGATAAGCTTTGGAGTAGTTTACCTGAACGATAGAATGTTTAGAGTAATAATATGAGCTTAATCTTGTTTTTTTAGAGAGTGAGAACAATTAGCAGGTGTTCATTCAAATGGAAAGGAGCATTTATATTGAAATGTATAACTTTTTAAAGCTTAAGGACCATATTAGGAGAGAGAGAGAGAGAGAGAGAGAGAGAGAGAGAGAGAGAGAGAGAGCGCAAAAACAGGGCAGGCAGGGAAGCTGTAAATCTCAGCGGGTTCAGGAGGGAGGAACATGGACCAGAAGCCACTCTTTCTGAGATAGGGGCAGCTGTGGAAGACTGCAGCCGCTATAGAAAGTGGGTAGGGTCTTCAGAAAAACTGAGAAAGCCAGAGTGTCTGTAAAAGCATACTTGGGGTTTCAGCTGATATTCAAAGATGAAATAAAAGGGTAAGAAAGGTGCCTTTTCTGAGTTAGAGCTCAGGCTTAGCAGTGACAGCAACTGCCACCGTGTTCAAGCCCTTAAGGAATTACTGCTGTGGTACGGAAACAACCAAGCTTTCTCTTTTTTTCTTTTTAAATAGGATGAGAAAAACCAGCTAATGACAACAAACGTCTGGTTGAAACAGGTGTGTATGCCAATCAAGCAGGTGCCCAGCTAGCAGCTTGCCCACTCTTTATTTTAGGTCCTATGTGGCCAAAAAGGCAAAGCTCATAGAAAGTCTCAGGGGAGATGAAACAAGCCTTATGGGCATCTAGGGGAGAAGAGTATTCTGGGTAGAGGACCAGCAGGTAAAAGGTCCAGAGGCCGAACTGTATCTAGTAATTGTGGCTAAAGGTGTGTGAGCCATGGGGAGTCCTGTGGAGATGGGGGATCAAAGGAACAATGAGAAGCCAGTAGAATAGTAACTTATAGGACCCTGCAAGGATTTGGATTTTTACTTTTTATTTTTTATATATTTTTTAAAACAATGTTTATTTTTATATGACCATTTAGTCTGCAAACATCTAAATATACATGTACATGAAATGCCCAAGGAGGCCAGAAGAGGGCATTGCATCACCAGGGACTGGCATTAGAGAGGGTTGTCAGCTGCCATGCAGAGGCTGGGAACGGGACCTGTCTACAAAAGCTTCAAGTGCTCTTAGCCACTGAGCCGTCTGCTTAGCCCCAGGATTTGGCTTTTAATTTGAGTGCAACAGGAATGGACAGGAATGCAACTAGACATTGTTATAGTTATTATCATGCTAACTACACATTATTGGGATTCCCTGTGATAGTGTCATCCATTCGTACACCATGTATGTACCTCCATCCCTATGTTATGACCCTCCTCTTCCAGCACCCCTCCCATCCCCTAGTGATCTCTCGGTAATGAATTATTTTAATTCTGGACCACCATACGTATGTCTCCAGCTGTTGTTGAATACTTTCCATTGTTTATCCTTTCTCTGTCTCTGACAAGTAGAGAACCGTGAATGCATCAGTACGGGTCCTCCCCTGTGCCTCATCAGGACCACAGCTGGAGTCAGTGCACAGAGGGGGCAGGATGTTGTTCTTGAGAAGGTTTTCTGAATTGGGGACAGAAATGATTCGTGTCTAAAGGTTCTGGCTATGACAGGAAGTATATCTTTAACTTATTTTATAGTGTATTGATGGAAATGGAGTTGAATTTCTCACTTTACAGGAATGGAGAGATGTAAAATTAAGATGGAATCCTGACGACTACGGTGGGATAAAAATTATACGCGTCCCATCAGACTCTCTGTGGATCCCAGACATCGTTTTGTTTGACAAGTAAGTTATGTTCTAAATATTACCTTACATTTCCAAAAGAAAACTTGTACTGCTGCCAGGCACTAGTGACTTTTCCCCTTGCGTCTGCAAATTGTTTAGCTATGAAATCAAATGACTTGGATTTGTGCTTATTTGTTTCATGGGTGCTGTGTATCCTTTGTCTTTCTAGTGTGTTATTTTTATCAGAAACATGTTGCCTGGTTTCTGAAATAAGAAAAAAGGGCTTGGCAAACATAGAAAGGAATAAGGAAGGGTGAGGAGAGGTCATGCTTGTGATTAGCCTTCCATAGACAGGAAACTTTTACGTGCTTGGCTGTGTGTTCACAGCAGTTTTAAATGCTGGGTGTGCCAACTGTCTGAATGGACCTACCGCCGTTACGCTTTGCTAGGGTCACAAAGCTCTCATGTGGCGGAGAGAGGTTTCACCCCAAGACACTGTGATGTCCCCATTTGCTTCCTTATTCAAGTCAGACTTCCATGTTTGCAGGGATTTGTTTTTAGTTGAGGTTACAGTTTATGGTCAACACTATCTTCTAATATTTTCTAGAGATGCTGTCCTAACAGCACAATATTGCCATTTTCCCATGGTGAGGAGAGCGGGGTTAATTTTTAACCCATGCATGGGCAGCTTCTCTAGGAGTGTTTTGAGGGTAATTGCCAGTACCAGCTGCATTTTCCTTACCCAGGGCCCTCTCAGAGTAAATGGGAGAGCTTGCTTGCATTTATGCTAAAGCACCTCTCCTATTTGCACAAAGGCTTTTTAGAACAAATGCTATGCAAAATATGATCTTTTGGAACCTTTTACCTCATGTTCCTCGATAGGGGAGGATGAAGAAAGCGTGAAAGGTAGCACGGGGCGGCGCCCTGTACATCAGCTCCCTCAGCAGCTGAAAGCATCTGTCCTGTTTGCACAAAGGCCTTGGCATAAGGACAGCAAATGCTGGGCAAAAACGATCTTTTGGATCCTTTACTTCCATGTTCCTCAATCTGGGAGGATGAAGAAAGCTTGTAATGTAGCACGGGGCGGCTCCCTGAGCATTGGCTGCTCTCTCTAACTGAACCTGAAGATACACAGCAGGACTGTTGTGAAGGACTCGGGCGCTGGGGCTTCTACCCGCTGCTGTGCCTCTTTAGTGCAGGTCCAGGCCGGCCTTGCCTGGTGCAAACTCTCTGGTGGAAGAGGAAGTCTGGAGATAAAGGGTCAGGCTCTGCCTCTGTGCATGCCCGGTATAGAAACAGCCTGATTCTATTTGTATGTCAAGTGAGGTCTTTTCAACTATAAAAATCTCAGCATTTTGATAAACATGGATTTGCCCATCTCATAATACAAAGGGGAGAGTAGGCTCGGTTCCAGCAGAATCATACATGTCAGGAAGATGTCCAGAAAGCGAGGCCCCGTGGCTGGGGCAGGCATTTGGGCACTTAGTAACTTCGAACTTATTTCATGCTGTTACCCACAGGTTTCCTTTTATATTGGGCTCATAAAATGTGTGCTCGGGTTGTTTGATTTAGGCACCATTACTGTGTGTTTCTTTTAGTGCAGACGGGCGTTTCGAAGGGGCCAGCACGAAGACGACTGTCCAGTACAATGGCACCGTCACCTGGACACAACCAGCAAACTACAAAAGTTCCTGTACTATCGATGTCACGTTTTTCCCATTCGATCTCCAGAACTGTTCCATGAAATTCGGCTCCTGGACGTATGATGGATCCCAGGTTGATATACTCCTAGAGGACCAAAACGTAGACAGAACCGACTTTTTTGACAACGGAGAATGGGAAATCATGAGTGCCGTGGGGATCAAAGGGAACAGAACGGACAGCTGCTGTTGGTACCCTTACGTCACGTACTCTTTTGTGATTAAGCGGCTGCCTCTCTTCTATACCTTATTTCTCATTATCCCCTGCATCGGGCTCTCATTTCTGACTGTGGTCGTCTTCTATCTCCCGTCAAACGAAGGTGAAAAGATCAGCCTGTGCACGTCAGTCCTCGTCTCCCTGACCGTCTTCCTTCTGGTTATTGAAGAGATCATACCCTCGTCGTCCAAAGTCATACCTCTGATTGGGGAGTACTTGGTGTTCACCATGATTTTCGTGACACTCTCCATTATGGTGACTGTGTTTGCCATCAACATCCACCACCGCTCTTCCTCAACACACAATGCTATGGCGCCGTGGGTCCGTAAGATATTTCTTCACAAGCTCCCCAAACTGCTCTGCATGAGAAGTCACGTCGACAGGTACTTCACTCAGAGGGAAGAAACCCAGGATGGCAGTGGACCGAAGTCTAGGAACACCTTGGAAGCTGCGCTCGGCTGCATCCGCTACATCACGAGACATGTCAGGAAGGAGAACGACGTCCGAGAGGTCTGTGGCGGGTATTCAATCTGCTGCCCTGCAAAGCCCTGCAAAATGGGGCATCTGCCCAAGCCTCACTTTTCCATTTCCCTAGAGCATCTTGAATGATGACAAAGGAAGTTTAACAATATGCATTTGATCCCCAGAGCATCTTGAATGACTATAAAGAAAGCTTAACTATGCATTTGACGGGATAGTAATTTTTTTTTGGGGGGGGGATAGTAATTTTTCGCCATAACTTTTGGCTCTGGAATGGGATGATTTACTGATTTAGATTTCTCTTCAGTAACTTTGTTTCTGAATTTTGGCATTATAATTTATCAAAAGTTATTTTTTTTAAGAAAGAGCCTAATGTAGTTTTATAAGTACATGCAAGATACTTTTCTAGAAAAACATCTTATTGTGGCTCATTTACAAAATTAGTAAAGTTTTTCACTAGTAAAATTGAAAGAATAAGGTGCATACCTATAATCCCACCACTCAGGGGCTGTGGCAGGAGGGTTGAGAAAGTCTTCCGCTACTTAGCAAGTTTAAGGTCAGTCTAGAATACGTAGGGAGACTACATCTCATAAAAGCAAAATGAAATTTAAAAACCATAAAAAGAGAAAAGGAGTTAGGTGTTCTCATGTGTTATGTTCATGAGTCAAGGTTTTCCTGTGAGGCAGTAATAGTATCTAATGTGCTTAAAACAAAATTTGTTTAAAGCCTTACAGAAAATAAGTTTGGTTGGCTTGTAAAGGTTAATTGACATTTGAGATGCAAATATTGGACATGTGTTTTATCAATTTAAAGTGTTGAACTACTCGGTTTTTTTTCAGATTTTCAATGGCCACTATTTTCCTTTTTTCTATTTTATGATATTTTTAACGTTATGCTTATTAATATTTTATAACTGAATTTATATTTAATGGTCCCATTAAGATTATGTAAATTCTAATATATTTCTATTAATCCTTTTCCAGATTTATTTTCTTATTTTATGTGCATGAGTGTTTTTCTGCCTGATTGTGTGTGCCTGGAGCCTGAGGAAATCTGAAGAGGGCTTCAGAAGCCCTCGAACTGGAGTTACAGATGCTTGTGAGCCATGGTGTGGGTGCTGGGAACTGAGCCCTGGTCTACAGGAGCAATAAATGCTCCTAACTGCTGAGCCATCTCACCAGCTCCCAAATTCTAATTTCTAAAGTTTTTAAAATGGAGATTTTTCTATCAGGTGCGAGTCGTAGATGCAATGAATCTGATAAAATAGCAGTGCAGTCTTTACTACTGTTTCATAGTCTGAAGCTCCCAGCTTCCCTTGCCCTGACAGCCTTTGTCCCCTCCCTCCCTCCTTCCCTCCCTCCCTCCCTCCTTCTCTTCCTTCTTTTCTCCTTACCCTCTCCTTCTCTTCCCCTCCCTCCTTCCCTTTTTTTTTTTTTTTTTTGAGACAAGGTTTCATTACATATATAGCCCTGGCTAGCCTGAGACTTGCTGTGTAGACCAGGCTGACTCCAGACTCACAGAAATTCATTCACGTTTTGGGATTAAAGACTTGTACCACCTCTACACTGAGAACCCTCATCTCCTGTCTCCCCCCCCCACACACACACTGTTTTTTTAGACAGCATTTTGCTATGTAGTCAGGTTAGCCTTGAACTCTCAATCCTCTTGCATTAGCCCCCTGAAGGCTGGGTTTACAGCAAGCACCACTGTGTCCAGGGAATAACTTTGAGTTAACTTTTTGTTGTTGTTTGAGATGCGGTCCCACTTGTTCAGGCTCCTCCTGCTTCAGTCTTCCAAGTAGCTGGCACCACATGCGCGTGCCACACTGCCTAGTTCACTTCTTTTTTTTTCTTTTCTTTTTTTTTTTTTAATATTTATTTATTTATTATGTATACAATGTTCTGTCTGTATGGCTGCAGGCCAGAAGAGGGCGCCAGACCTCATTACAGATGGTTGTAAGCCACCATGTGGTTGCTGGGAATTGAACTCAGGACCTTTGGAAGGGGAGGCAGTGCTCTTAACCACTGAGCCATCTCTCCAGCCCCTGCCTAGTTCACTTCTAACTAACTTGTTGGTGTAGTATGTGGTGGTGGTATAATTAAAGCATCGTCATAAGGGTTTTAACTATTAGTGGAATGTTAAAAGGTGAGAATATTTGTCAGCTAGGGATTTAGACTGGAATGGAATTTAATAAGTTATACCAGTCTGTCTTAGAGCCCTGGGCACAGGATCGCTTATGCTTTGAAGACAGCAAGTGATTATCTTCTGGGTTTTTTTTTTTTATTATTCTTAAAATGTGTACAAGTTTGATATTTGTATTTAATGTTTGTCTTTTAACAGGTTGTTGAAGACTGGAAATTCATAGCACAAGTTCTTGACCGGATGTTTCTGTGGACTTTTCTTCTGGTTTCAGTCATTGGGACTCTGGGGCTTTTTGTTCCTGTTATTTATAAATGGGCCAATATCATAGTCCCGGTTCACATCGGAAATACAATTAAGTGAAGCCAAGAAATGACTATGGGTTTAGTGAGCAACCGCACATCTCTTAGGACATGTATACAGTTATGAAAATGTGAAATTATTTTCAATTTGATATAGGCTGTAACAGATTAGTAATTTCTAACCTGGCTTAATATTGTCCGTTAGAACTGAAGTAATCACTGCAGGTAGCAACAGAACATTGTCCAGCTGCACTGGTGAACACCTACTAATGTGGAATCCATGAGGAAGTTCCTCTTTGGAGGTTGGCAAATACAGTTATAGTTGAAGACCGTTTAGAACTTTTTCCAAATTTAGTAAAAGCTTATAATTGTGTGGTTTTGTATTTTCAGAATGGGCCTTCTTAAATTATCCAGGCTGTCGCCAAACTCCTGGATTCCAGTGAACCTCCTGTCTCAGCATCCTGAGTAGCCGGGACTATGGGTGTGTTCCACCCTGCCCAACTCATATATATATTTTAAAATTCTATCTGTCCTGTATTCATGGATGTGTGATACATAATACTTCTATATGAATTAAGCCAATTACTTGGTTTAATAATGGCTTAATGTCTTAGTTAATATTGCTGTGAAGAGACACCATGACCACAGCAACTTTTTAAAAAAATATTTCTTTATTTATTTTATGTATAGAGTGCTTTATCAGCATGTATGACTTTATGCCAGAAGAGGGCATCAGATCCCACTATAGATGGCTGCAAACCACCATGTGGTTGCTGGGAATTGAACTCAGGACCTCTGGAAGGGCAGCCAGTCCTCTTAGCTGCTGAGCCATCTCTTCAGCCCTGCACACCAACTTTTTATAAAGGAAAACATCTATTTGTGGCTGGCTTACAGATTCAGAGGTTTAATGCATTATTGTCATTGCGGGAATCATGGCAGCATGGAGAAGTAGCTCAGAGTTCTGTTTCTGGATCAGCAGGCAACAGGAAGAGAGAATGAGCTATTGGGCCTGGCTGAGCTTCTGAAACCTCAAAGTCCATCCCCAATGACACACTTCTTCCAATAAGGCCACAGCTCCTAATAGTGCCACTCCCTAGTGATCAAACATTTAAATCTGTGAGTCTATGGGAACCATTCCTAATCAAACCACCACACTTAATACGAAGCTATTATTTTGTTTTGTTTTGAGACAGGGTTTCTTTGTGTAACAGCTCTGGCTGTCCTGGAACTCACTTTGTAGACCAGGCTGGCCTTAAACTCATAGAGATCTGCCTGTATCTGCCTCCTAAGTGCTGGGATTAAAGGCAGCGCCACCACTGCCTGGCTCTTTACCAACATTTTTCTTTTTCATAAGTGAAAAAGAGTGACTAGAAACTCCCTAGGTCACTTTATTCTTTAGATGCTCAAGTGGAATGGCTCTTGTGTTATCTAAGTTTGAAGCTATCTTCCATTGTAAACTTACAACAGGTAAGTAACTCCTGCAGACGCAGTGACATATCCTTCGTAATGACTTCATATGCACAGTGACATATCCTTCATAATGACTTCAGTCCCCCTGCCCCCATTCTCTGGTTAATAGAGCTGTTTGTGTGCATGGTTTATCCCTGACCTCAGAACAGCAGACTGCAGTTACGTAGATCCCATCTCAAAGGGGGCATATCTTTGCTTTGATAATTCTTTGGAAGAACCATCTTCCATGGTTAAAGGTGTATTCTCAGCTGGATATGGTGTCTCACACCTGTCGTCTCTACTTTCAGGAGGCAGTGGCAGGGGAATTGCTGTGAGTTCTAGGTCAGTCTGAGTTACATTATGAGACCCTGTTTCAAAGGCTAACAAAAATTGCTCTTCTGAGTTGAGGTAAGCACATTGTCATATCTTATGTTTTATTATCTTTCACCCCAGCGATTATAATCATAAAATCTTAGAGCTGGTATTGTTGGTTGTTTTACTCTTTTGGCTTTTGGGGGGCCCACCACCCAGTTCCAAATAAACTATACATGGAGGCTTATTCTTATAAATGTCCAGTCTCAGCTTGGCTTGTTTATAACCAGCTTTTCTTAAATTATCCCATCTACCCTTTGCCTCTGAGTTTTTTCCTTTTCTTACTTCTGTAATCTTACTTCCACTCTTACTCCACGGCTGGCCCCTTCTTTTCTTACTCCTTGATCTCTTGCTCATTCTCTCCTCCCAGATTTCTCCTCCTATTTCTTCTCTCTGCCTGCCAGCCCCACCTATCCTTGCTCCTGCCTCGCTGTTGGCCATTCAGTGCTTTATTAGACCATCAGGTGTTTTAGACAAAGAATCACAGCTTCGCAGAGTTAAACAATACAGCATAAAAGAATGCAACACATCTTTGCATCATTAAACAAATGTTCCACAGCATAAACAAATGTAACACATCTTAAAATAATATCCCACAACATGCTGGATGCTTTAGTTATAATCTAGTTTTAGCCTATTACCAGGTATGTCATCAGTCAGGACAGTATACTGTATCATGGATAAAGCAGTTAAACTTCATCCCAAAGGCCCAACACACCTATCTCCCAAAACCTTGCATTTGATTTCAAACTCTTAGCTGTTAAGTTAGCAAAATCCTCATTTATTGATAATATATTCACTGCTTAAACTCAAGTAAGCATTCTCTGGAGGATGGACCCTGTAGAGTTTGCATTTTCTAATAATGTTAGAGTAAGTGAAGGTCTGTGCTCTAGATAAATGTCCCTCACAGCCCCATCTGTTGAAAGCTTGGACGCTTGGACGTAGGTGCTTTTGGGAGGCAGTGGAACCTTTAGGAAGGAGTAGGCCCTAGCAGAAGGAAGTTGGGTCCCTAGTGGTGTGCCCTTGAGGAGGATTTTGAGACTCTAGCCCTTCCTTTTGCTTCTCAGCCACCACGAAGTAGACAGCCTTGCTCCACTGTGTTCCCTCAGCATTATATGCTGTTTTGCCACTGACTTCAAAGCGGTGGGCCCTCCAACCATGGCCTCTGACACCATGAACTACAACAAACTTTCTCTTGGTTAAGTTGGTTATCTCGAATATTTTCCCATAAGAACAGAGAGCTAACAGGTTATCAGTTCCCCAAAGTGGAATCTGTTGTGTGACCTTTCTGGGGAGTCTGCTTCTAGTCACCCTAGATAAAAGGGTAGGAATAGAACAAAGAAACAGTTCTGCCTGAATCCAGCTTGGAGAACCAGTGAGTTCACTGTGGCTACTTACAGGAATATGGGGGAGGGGTTTCTTCCAGGACCATGGGTGACTTGGGAAGCTACGTCATGGAAAGCCCGCCCTAGCCTGGGTAACCTGTGCAACTTGCAGGACACAGTACCGGGAAGTTTCCTCTTCCCAGGCCGTCGTTTCTGTTTTTATAAACTCAGGAGTGAACCTTGGGAGTCCAGTAGTCTCTTGTGAGTTTCATGGATCTGCTGAGCGTCCCTCTTTTCTCCAGGAAGGAATGTTTCAATTTGGATGAAATTGAAGCCACACAGCAGGGTAGCTATTGCGATTGATGGTGTAGCTCTGAAGCCCTTAGAATCAATTTGTAGATGGAATCTGGAAAAGTCTGAAGAAGTAAGCTAGAGAAAGCCTAGGGTGTGTCAGCATGGGTTAATAGGATCTTCTGTAAGGACCAAGGCCAGACATCCCAGGCTGTTACTATGCTCTGGCCACCGTCTGGAGCCTGAGGGTAAGACCCTGTTTCGGAAGTACCACATACTTGAGTCGTAGGACATGGGAAAATGAAGCTGGTGCTGACTTGGAAGCTTCATCCCTGCTGACTGGCTTTCGTGGTGCTAGGAGGTGCTAAACACGCTACGGGGAGCAAAGTCGTCATCAGTCTTGGCTGGCTGTGAGCCTAATGAGCTACAATAATGAGTGTTTGGCCAGACATGCCCTCTGGCACGATAGTACTCGAACATCACAGGAATAGCCAGCCACTTTTGATTGAATTTAAATCCTGTTCCGTAAGATAAAACCTACACCTGGCATTATCAGCAGACCGAGAGCCACGGCTACACAGGTCATAGGGAGGTCATAGGCTCTAGGGGAGCACTTATTACTGTTACTTTGCTAAATGGACATAATATTAAACTGACACCTAGCGATTTATCGTTACACCCATAGATGAATGCATCCTCAGCTCTCATCTGAGAAGCCTCCATGCGCAGTAGATGGTAGCTAACATTTGGACATGGTGTAGGGAATGGGAGGCTGCAGGCTGCTCTGGCCCCAGTGGGCTCAAGGCTCAGGGATCACTTCGGAAGAGGGGCTAGGAGTGTGAGATCCAGAGGCAGCAGATGACTACGAGGAACGTGGCTTCTGACAGCTAGGGCAGCTGTGCATCTGAGCTCACAGCATTTGTGCCAGCATGCACAAGACCCGTGCAAGCCCCAGACAGATCAGCTCTTTCCATGAAGAGGAGTGATGGGCCGGAAGTCCCTCCCACTCCCGTATGAGCTGCTGTTGGCAGTTGTTAGCTGCTGGCAGAGAGTCATATTTCTCGAAGAGTGTAGCCCCTGTGAAGCTGACCATACTCCAGTGGAAGGCCACATCTCCAAGACAGTTTGGGCAACACAAATTGGTCTTGATAGATGTATTTATCATTATTATTATTATTAATTATTTTTAAAAGGACACCAAGTTGAATGGGTCAGGAAGGGAGGGTGGATCTGGGAAGAAGTAGAGGAGGGGTGGATGTACAAAAATGTGCTTGAAATTCTCCAAGAATGAATAAAAATATATTTAAAAAGTAAAGCCAAGTACTTTGCACCAGGATGATAGAATACCTTGAAGGCACCTCAAGAGCTGGTCAGACTGCCTCCTCATAGGATTCAGACATTTGTCTTAAAGAGACCCCAGGCAGCCTCCTTCCACGGGGCCATTTGGCAAAAGTTGCCCCAAAACACCCCTCTCATATCCAGACACGCAGATGACTGCAGCTGCAGATCACGTGGACCCTGTACCGTGTGTGCCATGGCAGGCCTTGGCGTCATTCACAACATGCTGGTTTTACAGCCATTCAAAATGCAAGAGTTACGGAGTCAAGATCCCGGAAGTCGGCCTGGGATGCTTAGCGCTGTGTGACGGAGCAAGTCTCCATCACCAACTTTTGAGCTGGCAGTGTGTGGGAAACAGGAGACTAAAGCTGAACCCATAATGGAGACCCCAGCAAGAGGTGACAGCCACCAAGGGATGCTTCATGAGGTGAGTACAGCCAGCCGCAGAGTGCAGGCGCGTGGGCAGAGTGTGGGCGCATGGGCTGCAGTCAGCGAGTCTGTAAGAAACAGGACCGCTGAGCCCTTGGGATTTCACACGCTGCCGCTGTCTGCACCAGACGCCTGATGTGCAGACGTAGGTTTTGATGTTTGCCCTGCTTCGTTTGAATCTGGTGCTGATCCTTTCTACGCATGTCTCCTTTGTGGGACAGGAATGTTTACTTTGTATCTTTGTACTCTGAACATGGATAATCTTGTTACTTTTTACAGCTTCTCATCTGGGTTTGCCCTGAGTCTCAAAGCATCCTTTGGGCATGGGCTTGTGAATGGCTCTGAAGCAGTTACGACTTGAGGAACTCTTGCAGAAATCGATTATGAAATGGACATAAGCCTGTAGGGGCAGGGGCAGAATGTCACACTCTGAATAAGTGCCAAAGGCCAGCGTACTAAAGGCTCGGTCACCAGCCTGTTGGTGCTCAGAGGAGGAGGTGGAACCTTCGGGAGGGTGGGAGTTCAGTTGTTGGAAATGTATCCTTCATGGAAAGCACAAAGCCCAGCTTCTTCCCCATTCACTTTGCTTCCAGGCTGCTTTTAGGGGATTGTCATTGATGAACTGTATCATCTCCACCATGATGTATTGTCTCATCATAAACGGCCAAGTGTGTGTGGACTGAAACCATGAGCCCAAATAATCTGTTTCCTTTTTTTTTTTAAAGACAGGGTTTCTCTGTGTAGCCCTAGTTGTCCTGGAACTCAGTCTATAGACGAGGCTGGCCTCGAACTCACAGAGATCCACCTGCCTCTGCCCCTCCACCCCAGTGCTGGGATTAAAGGAGTGCACCACCGCCGCCCAGCTACGTTTCCACTCTTTAAGTTGATTATCTCAGGCATTTTGTTATTGTAAGGGGATGCTATTAAAATTTGGTTTGAGGTAAATCTCTTGTTAGCTACCCTAGTTTGTATAGATTGATCATCTCTTATATTTCTGTTAAGATATTTTTAAGCCTTTATTATATTTAGGTATGACCCTTGTATCCCTAATCTCTCCAAGACTTTTATCATAAAGGGATGTTGAATTTTGTCAAAAGCTTTTTTAGCATCTAATGAAATGATCATATGGTTTTTTCTTTCAGTTTATTTATATGGTGGATTACATTAATAGATTTTCGTATGTTGAACCAGCCCTGCATCTCTGGGATAAAGCCTACTTGATCATAATGGATAATTTTTCTAATGTGTTCTTGGATACGGTTTGCCAGTATTTTGTTGAGGATTTTTGCGTCGATGTTCATGA
>NW_026068050.1:1970263-2069619 GCF_014885135.2 Alexandromys fortis | reverse complement strand
TGAGGGCTGCTGAGAAGCCAAGGACAATGCCACTGGGTTTTGATCCTACTTCATGTTCTGGCTTTGTGGGAGCCTAGCCAGTTTGGATGTCCACCTTCCTAGACCAAGATGGAGTGGGGAGGACTTTGGACTTTCCACAGGGCAGGGAACCCTGACTGCCCCTCAGACTGGAGAGGGAGGGGGAGAGGAGTGGGGGGAGGGGGAGAGGAGAGGGAGGAGGGGGGAAAAGGGAAACGGGAGGAAATGGGAGGTGGGGAGGAGGCAGAAAAAAATTTTTTTTCAATAAAAAATTATATTAAAAAAAGATATTTTTAAGCCAACAAATTTTATAGAACTCTTCCTTTTGACTTACTGAAATATGAGTCGCAGAGAATTGAAATTGTCAGGTTTTATTTTTCATAGAGAAAAAACACAGCTAGTGAGAATACTCCAATGGTCTCTGTGAATTATTGTTCCCAGTTGTGGTTCCGAGTCAGAAGTGTTAATATGGGAAACTCAGTTTGTGCAAATCAGTTCCTTAAGCAGAACCAGTTCTGATGACACCCTTCTACATTCTGGGCATCCCCACTGCTAAGGTGGGAGGTTTGCTGTTGGCTCCAGGGGCAGAAGCCACAGGGCTGCTGAGTCCCCGGCCACAACTCTGAACCCAAAGCCTTGTGCTAAGTGGTGAGACCCTGCTCTGATAGCTCCTCCTGTGGTCTGGATAATTCCTTACAGCTCACACGTGAACTTCCCATGCAGTGCTCTCGGGGAGGCTCTTAGTTCTGGGGTCCTGTCCCCATGAGTGGGCTTAGTGCTCTTGTAAAAGACTCCAGAAAATCCAGCCCTTTCAGCTCTTGGAGTCACACTGGAAGGTACATTTTATGAGGAAGGTTCCTCCCGAGACAGTCTTCCTGGAGCCTTGGTCTTAGACTTCTCAGGCTCCTAAACTATGAGAAAAAAAAATCTTTGTGTCTAAGTTGTCCAGTTTGTGGGATTTGTGTTGTTTTGAGATAGCATTTTGCTATGCAACCCTTGCTAGTTGGGAACTCACTATCTAGACCAGGCTGGCCTCAAAACTCAAATCTCACAGAGATCCACCTGCCTCTGTCTCCGACTCCTGAATGCTGAGATTAAAGTCATGCAGGGCTCTACAGGATGCTCTCCTAAATTAGCAACTTGAATAGACAAGGGTAGCCTATTAGCAAATGAGGGTGAGAGTGGGTGCGATCCTCAGGGTGCAATACTGTGCAGTTTAACAGCAACACAAACACTGAAATGGAAGACCAGCCCTTGGGCTTGGAGAGACAGGAAGAAACAGGAATCGGTGTGGGCGCTGCTGAAAAAGCCTACAATTTCAAGGAGACTATGGGCTAAAGAAACAAGGAAATCTAGGGAGATACTGAGCTAGTGGATTTAGTATTTGTGAATGGGAAGATTTTCTATCTAGTTAATTTTCAACCACAAGAAAAGGAGTCTTCTGCCATGTTCTACCAGCAAGGTTAGTTAAGTGTTCATTTATCCATAGTAAATAACTAGACATTTTTCTTCTACATTGTTTTTTTTTTTTTTTTTTTTTTTTTTTTTTTTTTTTTTTTTTCTCTGTAGTTTTGGAGCTTGTCCTGGAACTAGCTTTGATCTTATGGTCCTCCTTTCTCTACCTCCCAAGTGCTGATATCACAGGACAGATAGAGACACAGTATGACAGAGAGAAAGAATATGACAAGGACATAAAAATATGATCAAGAAGTCAAGAAATGGCTTCTTAGAATAGTTNTTTTTTTTCTTTTTTTTTTTGCCAAAAATCAAGATGAGTTGAGTAACTAACCCTTGAGATAGCAAACCCAAAGCTGGTGACTGGGTAAAGTGTGGTGCTATGGAGACGGTGCCCCGCATCAGCACCCGCGAGCCTCGGGGAACACCAGTCACGATTTATGTGTCATCTCTGGCCATCAAAGGCTGTAGAAATAATCCTGCTGTCCCTAATATGCACACCAGAATGAAAACCCAGAGAAAGATACGGTCAATCACCATGGCAACATACTTCCAGTCATCTTGAATCTGAAAAACAAAAAACGATGAAAGAAAGCAACATGAAGGAGAGGTCATTTTCAGTATTAAATCCTGTTATGGCAGAGAAACCATTTGATGTCATAGACGGGGACTCTTACAGACGTGATCCGAGGAAATCTTTGGTGATGATTAATAATGATTGTCAACTTGGCAGGATCCAGAAACCCTGGGAGATGAGCTGCCGAGCATGCTCGTGAAGGATTATCTAAATTAGGTTAGCCTCTGGGGGTGACTCTGAGGGACTGCCTGGACTGCTAACGACGGAAAGGCCCACCTCAACTGTGGGTGGCACCGCTCCGTGTGCTCGGGCCCTAGACTGAGTAAAGATGAGAGTCAGTGGAGATGTGGCATTCATCTCTCTGCTTCCTGACTGTGGATGCAGCCTGGCAGCTTCTGCCGCCATGCCTTCTCCACACGATGGACCTTCTTCCCCGCAGCCGTGAGTCTGAACAGACATCCCCAAGCTGCTTCTTCCAGGCAGATGGTCACAGCAGTTAAAGAAGTACTGGTACAGTGAACAGCCTCTAATGTTGTGTTTGGAGAAACAGGTGTAAAGTATGGCCATGTTAGCTCCGTTTCAAATGAGAACTTTTGTTTGAGGAAAGCAAGGTAGGGTCTTCATGTCTAAACAACTTAGGTTGGCCTCAAATTATTGACCATCCTGTCACAGCCTCCTGAGGGCTGTGATTACAGGTATGTACCACCACTCAGAAGTATGTATGTGTATATGTATATATGTACATACATGCGTATATACATATAATTATATACATATATATCTCTTATTTTTTTCTGAGTTGAATTCCATGATTAAAGCTTGCGTGCCTCTACGGGAGGATCTGGAGTCTTTGTTAGGACAGCGACTACACTCCAGCATCATCTGACATTGTTTCAAAGTACTCATTCATGTCTGGTTTGGGATACTAATTTCTGTTTAACATCTGTTTCAAAGTGGAGTAAGCATGGCGGGTGAGTCTGACATTTTTCTTTCTCAGCACGCCCCTTCAAAATTGCCCACCTGACCAAATGTCATCCTCATTTGTAAGGCCAGACAGGATAAACAGCAGACGTAATGGCTGACAATGGAATGCAAGGCAGGAGAAAGAGCAAGAATAATTATATATAATGAGCTTCAAATTAGGCTTGACCCAGGAAGGAGAATCTACGGTAATTAAACTCCGAGACAATTCGGAAAGCAAAGAAACTGCAACTGGGTTGAGAGAGAGCCCATGATCTTGAAGCAATAATCACATAATGAAGCAGCAGCGTGTGATTTTATAATTCAATTACACACCCTGAAACGGGGCTGGGAGATGTGGGTTTTATTTCCCCTTTCTGAGCTTGAGTAAATGTGTTCTTTCCGTGGCACCCTGAAAGTCACAGTCATGGTAAACTTAGACTCCTCATGCGCTGTTTGACATGTTACTCTGTGGGAATATCCAAGACTTGTCTGTAAACACTTCAAGTCCGCAGCCCGAGTCTTACCCGCCCCTCTACAGGATACATAACACCACTCCTGCCTCTCCTGTGACTCTGCCAGGCAGCAGGTAGAAAACAGCTGAAGACAAACTGTTTCTACTCCAGCTCTGCGCCTTTCTAGGTGTAAGGATCTGAGTAAGGGTATGGAGAGATGGCTCAGCAGTTAAGAGCACTGGCTGCTCTTCCAGAGGTCCTGGTTTCAATTCCCAGCACCCACATGGCACCTCACAACTGTCTGTAACTATAGTTCCAGGGCATCCAGCACCCTCACACAGACATGCATGCAGGCAAAACACCATTGTACATACATAAGTAAATAAATAAATCTTAAAAAAAAGAATCTGAGTAAATTTCTTCTCGATGTCCTCATGCGAAAAATGGGGATAAAGATAGTGCAATCTCAGGTTGCTTCTGCAGACTCCTTAGTGAATTCTTTTACTATCGATGCTGACTTAAGAAGTGGCCCTTATCCCTGGATAAATCTGAGACTGGATACAATGACAACACGGGCCTAGAGTCCCACTACTGGGGGGAGCTGAGACAGTGCGGTCGTGAGTTCAAGTTCAGCCTGGACTACAAGTGAGATAACTAACCTACCCAAGGACGTCCAGCTGGCCTGAACGTGAGCTGCTGACTCAAGAGTCCAATCCTTTATGAAAAATAAATTGCTCATATTAGAAGAATAAATTTAAAAAAAATTTTAAATAATTTCTCTGTGTGTGTACATATACATGTGTGTGGCTCTGTGTGTGTATGTGTGTCCCCATGCACATGTGTGCGTGGGTATCTGAGGAGGCCAAAGGAAGGTGTTGGATTACCTGAAGTGAGAGTTATGGGCATTGGGGGTCATCCGATGTGGGTACTAGGAACCAAGTTTGAATCCTCCCCAAGAGCAGCAAGTGCTTCTAACTTCTAGGCCATCTCGCCAGCCCCCAAGAGCCTAATTTCCTAACCTCTGTCCCATGCATCGCTGCACAAGGAAGCCGTAATAAAAACCACATATTTACCTCTTTGGCTACATTCTGAGCTTTCATGTTTTCAGCGATATACTTCACACTTTGGATGGCCTCTTTCATGTCTGGTGACAGAGCAGAGAGGGGCAACACGGCGTCGACAGACTCAGAACTGGAGCTTCTCGTGAGATTAGCACTGAAATTTGAGATCTTCACCCTCCGGTGGTGGCAGTAGCTGCATGCCCCGTCTTGGCAGGGGTAGCCTTCCTTGCAGCTTTTGGAGTCTGCGCGGCTGAAGCAGTTCAGGTTTGAGAGCTCAGCACTGTAGAAGGCCCTTGGCTTCTGAGCATCTCCCTCGCTGCTGGCTGGCCGCGTCATGAACATGACCCTGGGGAGCAGGTTTAGGAACACGGCCTTGACCCACGTGGGCATCGTGTGGGTGGTCGGGGTCCTGTAGTGCACGTTGAGCACGAAGACCGTGATGACGATGGACAAGGTGACGAAGATCATCGTGAAGAGGAGGTACTCCCCCATCAGGGGGATGACCAGCGAGGTGGAAGGGATGGTCTCGGTGATCACTAGGAGGAAGACGGTCAGGGAGAGCAGCACGGAGATGCAGAGCGTCACCTTCTCGCCGCAGTCGGAGGGCAGGTAGAAGACCAGCACCGTGAGGCAGGAGATGAGCAGGCAGGGGATGATGAGGTTGATGGTGTAAAACAGCGGCAGGCGGCGGATGTACAGCGAGTAGGTGATGTCTTGGTAGATCTCCTCGCAGCAGTTGTACTTGATCTCGTGTTTGTAGCCCGGGGCTTTGATGATGGCCCACTCGCCGCTTTCCCAGTAGTCCTTGAGGTTCATGGAGGAGCCGATGAGGACCAGGTCGACCTTTGCCTTGTCATAGGACCAGGTGCCGAACTTCATGGTGCAGTTTTGGTAGTCAAATGGGAAGTAGGTCACATCGATTTTGCATGAGCTCTTAAAGATGGCTGGAGGGATCCAAGTCACTTCTCCCGTGTACTTGAGTAGAGCTTTGGTCTTATCGCCAACCTGGAAATCCCCGTCAGCGCTGTGAAGACACAGTGGGGCACACAACTCGCCATCACCACTATATGGCCACTCAGCCTGGCTTCCCACGTGGTTACCAGGACAATGACAAGTAATGACTTGTAAACAGTGGGATATGAGAGCTCAAAGGACCATAAGAGGTCATGGGTCAATTACCCCATTCTCCAGGGGAGATACTGAGGCCTAGGCATCAGTACATCGTCACCACCTCCGGGACCCCCCCATCACACACTCTGCCATGCTGGTCATATGGCCAGTACATTCCACAGTGTACACTTCCCAGGTGGATGGTTATAGAGACTCCTAAGTGCCAAAAATGGGACCCACTGCTGCTCTGAGTTTGTGATGAATGTTATCCTGGAGGTGGGTGTTTCAGCAGCCTTTGGGGATATTAGCAGGCAGGGCCTTGTCAACATCCCTTTCTCAGTCTCTGCGGGAGATACATGTATGGAAGCCCACAGCAAATGGAGAAATGGCTTCATGGATCAGCCACGGGTGCTGATGCTGTAAAACTCACCCTTGCAAGGAAACTCACCTCTTACGCCAGGCCCCAGTTCTACCCCTGCCCCCCTTCCTTCAGTTCTACCCCTGCCCCTTCTTCCTCCAGTTCTTCTACTGCCCCCTTTCCTCCCAATACTGTTCTCCAATAAAAACAAACACGTTTTCTGATTTCATTGAACACACTTTCGGGCTGGAGAGATGGTTTAGTGGTTAAGAGCACTACCTGCTCTTCCAAAGGTCCTGAGTTCAGTTCCTAGCAACCACATGGTGGCTCACAACCATCTGTAATGATGTCTGGTGCCCTCTTCTGGCCTGCAGGCATACATGCAGACAGAATACTGTACACACAATAAATAACTAAATCAAAAAAAAAAAAACACACTTTCAAATAAAACTCAGCGAACCGGTTGGTCTTCACTTCCCTCCCTGTCTGTCTCCACTTACTCCCGTTTCTGCTCTTTGTTAGCCTTATGCACCTCGCTTCTTTTTCTCTAGATAACACACTTTTCTGAGGGTCGTCCTGTTGATGTCTATAAGCTGAGGTCTTCACAGGAGAACTGGTGACACTCAGTTCCCTGCAGAGCTTGGGTTCAGCAATCTATCTCTGTGACCCACGGAAGCCGTCTGATAGCAAGGTCACTTGGTTCTCACAAATGTCCCACCCACTGAAGGATTTCTTCCTTTGTGGATAAAGACATGCTACTGTAGCTCAGGCTAGACTCAAACTCACAATCCTTCTGCTTTAGCCTCCTGAATGCTGGGATTACAAGCATGCACCCCCACTGAAGACTCTTGACCTCTGGAACCAACTCCCTGGGTCTCTTAGCCTGCAACGGTGGGAGGCATCCTTGGGTTTCATGGCCCTTTTGGTGGCCAGGTGAAAATCTGAAAGAGTCAGAATTCTAAAGCTTCAGGATGGCCTTGTGTTGCTATTGGAAAGGCAGCGCTCTGGTGGAGATCATTCCTCCCTGCTGGTCTCTGGCCTTCCACTGGGCACACAGCTGTTGCACATGGCAACTCAGAGCCTGAGCCCCTACCCATGTCTGCTTCAGCTGGCTGGCTTTCCACACAGCTGTTGCACGTGACAACTCAGAGCCCAAGCTACCCATGTCTGCTTCAGCTGGCTGGCTTTCCTTCCTGGGTTTCCAGAACCTTAATCCCTGACGACTCCAGAGGAAAGGAGCAGTACGAGGGAAGAGAGCTCTCCTCAGCCTCCAGGGGAACTCAGACTCAGTACCAGTGCCACCACCCCCAGCCCCAGGGTTCTGTGAGAACTGCACAGAACCTTGAAGACCCTACATAACACAGGGGCCTCCTGAGCAAGGATCAACAAATGTCAGAGAAGGAAGCGACCTACTTCAAAGCTCAGGGCCAAGTCCAGGCATTGGCAAACTGTGACCACAAATCTACCTGTGCTGGCTAGTTTAATATCAACTTGACTTCAGAGAGGAGGGAGCCTCGCTGAGAAAATGTCTCCATAAGATCAGGCTATAAGCAAGCCTGCAGAGTATTTTCTTAGTGATTGACGAGGGAGGGCCCAGGCCGTGGTGGGTGGGGCCACCCCTGGACTGGTAATCCTGGCTTCTCTAGGAAAGCAGACTGAGCAAGCCCTGGAAGCGGTCAAGTAAGTGGCAATTCTCTGCATCAGCTCCTGACTCCAGGTTCCCACCACGAGTGAGCTCCGGTCCTCACCGCTTTTGATGATGGTGTTTGATCATAGCAATAGTAGTAACTCTAACTAAGACACTGCCCTTTCGTATTTCCACCGTTTTTCTTTTCTGTTTGTGTGTTTGTGTTATGCATGAAGCATATGTCTATCTGTGTGTATGTGGTCACACGTGTGGGGTGCCCATGTATGCAGTGCATGTAGAGGCCCGAAATCAATGTCAGGAATTATCCTTGATTGTTCTTTCATCCTAATTCACCGAGGCAGGGTCTCTCAATCAAACCCAGAGCTTACCAAGGGTTGCTCAATCAAACCCAGAGGGACGATGAGGCTGGTCAACTTGCTCTGGAGAGCCTGACTCTCTGTGACCCTAATGAACTCTCTGACCCCTCTGTAACCCTAATGAACAGGCAGAGGCTCGACCCACCGATCCTCATGAATATGCAGAGGGGTGCCCCGCCCTCCCGCTGACATGCTCATGCATATGCAGAAAATTATGTGTGGAAATGGGGCAAGGGTGGGAAAAACCTCCCAACAGCAGAAACTCGGGAAAAACTAAGATTCCTTCAGAAAAATGGGGCACCTCGGATAGCAGAACGAGCCCACTGTCCATGCCTTCAGTGAGGGCTTCAGTGTCCCGTGAACATCAGCACACAAGAGCCCAGAGCTGGAGAACCATGAGAATTGCAGCCAGAGGGATGGCCGCTGACTGGAGGCGGCCCGGGGAGGGGGAAATGGGGTTCCAGCACCCTAGGAGTTAATCTTAGGGTCAGAAACAAAGAAGAAATACCTGCGCGTCAAAGACAAGGATCATATGTGGAAGGTATGGTATAAGCACCCTAGAATCCCAGCACATGGGACACCAAGGCAGGAGAATCATGAGTTTGAAGCCAACCTGGGCTACACAGTGAGACCCTGTCTCAAAAAGACGACCTGATTCAATACTGAAATTTGCATTTGGGAATTTTTAAAAAATGGCAGAGGCCTGGTAATGTGGTTCACCTGGTAAAGATGCCACCAAGTCTGATGACCTGGGATCTGTTCTCAGACCGCTGACCTACATGGTGGAATCCGGGAACTGACTCTTGCAATTGTCCTCTGGGCTCACCCTCTCTCTCCCTTCCTTCTCCCTTTTTTCCCTCCTTCCCTCCCTCTCTCCATCTTTACCTCCTTCCACCCCCAACACAAATAAATAAACATAAAAAAATCAAACTTTACAGTGAGAACGCACAGAGGGTTGCGGAGAAATGAGCCAAGGCTGGGGCCAGTTTTCAGGGCTCTCAGAACTCTCAACACCCCCTCCCCCAAAACTCTCTTTCAGAACCATGCAGAAGAAGTTGCCCATGGCGGATACTGGGATGAATTGAGGCAGGTAAAAATCCGGTGCATAGCCATGCTAAAGAACAAGCCACAGAAAAGAAAATAGTCTAACCTCGGAGCAGCTGTGTGCTTAGCGGTTCCTCGGTGGCTAGCTGGTTGCTAGCTCGGGAACCTAGGACAATCTATGAGTCTTGCCCAGCCCTTCTCTCCTCCCATGAGTATCCTCTTTTAAATAGGGCGAGACGGCCATCTACTCCCATCCCTGCTGCGGAGCTAGTAATGGTGCCACATGCAAGGCCCTCCCCTGCCGTCCCAGATCCCCCTACCTGCCCCCAAAGACTGGGCTCTCCCTGATCCTCCAGCCTTCTACCCCACAGTGCAGCTACCCATGACACATTCTCCTGCCTCCCTGGACCTTCCTGCTGCTGTTCCCCTGTTCCAAATCCCATGTGACCTTCAAGGCCCACTTTAATGACATTTCCTCCCAGCAGCTTCTCTGGTGACCTTTCCCCTCCTCCAGCCACACATCATTCTCTTAGGAATCACTCCGCATCCTGCCGCTCTCTGGCTCATTGCCATCTATGGTACCCAGTACACAACAGATGCCCAGAGCCTGCAGAGGGAAAGGCCAAGGAAGGCTGGCCATTGAGTGGCTGGAGGACACAGAGCCCAGTCTGCCTGACCAGAGGTTGGGACAGCCAGCTCCTTACTTGTTATAAAGCACAATGTCTGGTTTCCAGATCTTCTCCGCGGGGACGCGTATGAACTCCACCCCTTGGTAGTCAGAGGGCTTCCATTTCAGCTTGTAGTCGTTCCAGATCTGGTGGAAGGGGACGGGGAGATAGAAGGTAGTGGAAGGACCAGCCAGGCTTTCTCCTGACACTGCATCATGGCCATCACAGTGACTGGATGGCCGGTCACCTCTGCTTTGGGTCACTGAGCCATTTCCCTGCGGCAAAGTATGTTGGACCAAGGGAGCAACTTGGGGGTAGCAGGACAGACAGCATGGGCTAAGTCTGAAGGTTGCCCCTGCCCTAGGAAGTCAGACCTCACGGCTAGGGGAGTTCAACCCTTGTCAACCAATCAGGAGCCATTCATCAGTGCCTTCTCTGAATACGTTAACCAAGGTTCAGGCTTTGGGACTTCTGACAGCTCCCTACATTAAACCCCTATTCTTTACATACCTTGAGCTCACTCTCCAGGCCAGGCATAGGGCCAGGAGGTGGAGGCAAGCGGGTTATGAGATCAAGGCCAGTTTAAGCTGTACAGGAAGTTCCAGGCCATTCTGGGCTACAATGTCTCAAATGGGACAAGAGGGGGGTTGCCCCGTGAATAAAGCAATGATTGTGTAAGTGTGACAACTGGACCCCCAGCACCCACACAACCTTCCCATCTCACAATCCCAGGGGCTGGAGAAGGAATTCCCAAGGTAACCTGGCTCCCTAGACCAGCAGAATCATCGAGCTCCAGGTTCAGCAAGAGGGCAGCCCCTTTTGTTTCCCATCAGCAAATAAAGCGATTACCACCAGGGGGCAGCAGTACACAGAATCTGCGCGCACGTACTTGCTTCAGCCACAGGTTGGTCTCCATGATCTGGTTTACTTCATCCTAGAAAGTGAGATTGAAGTTGACAGGTGAATGATAGAAATAAGGCTGACTCCAGGCAGGCTCCGGAGATCCCCACGGCCACATCTTGTGGCTCCAGCACTTACCACCTTCACCAGCTGAGACATGGACACCTCAAACTGGATGACAACGGGATGGGACACGTTCGCCACAGGCCGAATGATCTCGTTGTAATCTTCGAACAGGTACTGGAACAGGCGGTGTTCCGCTTCTGAGGCACTGGCCACTGAGGGAGGCATTCCTGTCAGTTCCTGGGGAAATGGTTGCTTACCTCTCTCGGCAAAGACATCCTGCCTACAGATTCCCATCCGCCAGGGCACTCTGCAAACCCGGGCTTCCAGGTTAATGATGCTTTCCAGTTACAAACTGGGGAACTGGGGCTCAGGAGGGACAAGAATTCTACCAGGTCACACACATTCAGGGGCTTAGAAGCCCTGCAAACGTGGAAATCTGTGTAAGCTTAGGCTAGTAACTTAAACTCTCTGAACCTTGTTTTTTTTTTTTCTTTGAATCTACCAAAATAAAGAGTATGCATGAATGCACCTCAAGAATGGGGGTAAAGTGCTTGGTTCAGGGACCTGTGGCAGGCGCTCAAGAACTGTTAGCTTGGTGGGACTCTCTTGACAACCACACCTGTGTGTGTGTGTTACTGCTATTTTCTTAGCTTTCTCTCTCCCTCTCCTCCTCGCTCTTAAATTTAAGGAAAGATTACTTTTTTTCTTCTTTAATTTCTTTTATTACATTACAGGAGAGGGGTGCGTGTGTGTAGGGTTCAGAGGACACCCTTTAAAACTCAGCTCTCTCCTTCCACCATGAGGGTCCTGGAAATCAAACTCAGGACATCAGGCAGGGTGGCGAGTGTCTTTACCAGCTGAACCAGATGTTTTTTCTTAGTAAAACTCTAACCTTTCTTTACATAAGTCACCCAACTGTGCTTTTAACAACAACAACAACAACAATAATAATAATAATGAAAGAACTATTAGAGGCTCAAACCTTTATTGCTACTCCAAGGAAGGTACCCCTGCTGCCCAGGTTGAAAGATGACTCACCCAACCCATGGGCGGGGCGGGGCCACTCAGGGTCTCCTTAGGCCAGACCTGCTTCCCTCTATGTGGAAGACTGCAGCCCCTTCCTCCATTCTTCCACCGTCTGCAGGGGTTTGGTGATGAACGTCTTAGGAGCCAAGGTGCCCACGGGTTTCTGCCAGTGCTGTTCTCCTGTCCTCACTCCAGCTCCTTACCGCGGAGGCTCCTGGGCACCCTTTTGGTTCACAAGCCCACCCCAACTAAGTGAGACATCTTGGCTCAAGCTGTTGGCTGCTTCCTACTTACAGTACTGGGGTGTGGGGGGGTCAGTCGAGGGACAGTCTTTTGGGGAAGTATAACCCACGTTCTTCAGGCCATGATTTGGGTGGGCCCCTCACAGAAGTGCAGACCATAATGATGCAAGCTCCCCCAACCCCGCTTAAATTGCAGGCCCTACCCGCCTTCAGGGGACATTGTAACTGCATTCTGCCTCATCCACCTAGGGTCTCTGGAAGGGCTTCCTCCTAACAGGCTCCTCTCGAGCCTCTGCGATGGACTGCGATGGAGGGAGGAACAATCACGTCGAAGATCTCTAGGCAACGCGGTCATTGTGCAGAACCAGAACCAGAACCAGAACCAGAGCCTTGGTCCAGCTCCAGCTCCAAACAAGTCTCTTCTTTGGTACAGTTTTTCCCACGGTCCACAAAACCAAACGGTGAGCAAGAGGCAGATATTGGAAGCGGGGCTGCGGGTCCCTGCAGCAGGGTGACGTTCGGGACGTTCGGGACAGAGACTCAAACCTCTAACTCCGGCTCAGACCTAGAGGGCCGGCTCTGGGCTCGCCACGCGCCTCCTCTAACTGAGAGGCTTGGGAACAAAGGAAGTACCCAAGGGGCTCAGCGAGGTAGGGACTGGGATGCGCGTGCACTGTCAGAAGCTTGGGACCACGCTGAGACCCAAGGCAGACGGGCGCCTATACTTCTAAGGGGCTGGTGGCCGAAGCGGTGTGGGGAAAGCCGAGGCCAGAGCTGCAGCCTCGCACAGGCGAGCCCCCGGCCCACCGCCCACCCGGGCTCCTGACCCGACCGTTCCCGCGCGTACCTGACAGCATCAGTAGCATCAGCAAAGACAGCGGCGACCAGAGCGGCACAGCGTCCATGTCTGGAGACCTCGCGGACAGGGCGGGATCCACTCGGGTGCTGACCGCCGACGCCCAGCTGCGGGGGGCGCGGGGACCGCGGGGCTCCTCCCGGCTTCGGGTAGCCTGAGCTCCGGTGCACCTGAGCCCCCGAAAGGCACGAAGCCGGGGCAGCTAAACACTGCCGCGGGGCGGGGAGGCTGAGGCGGGAGCTGCACCCGCCGAGGTGGGAGGGGCGTCGGGTCCCTGCCTCGCCCTGAGCAGCCCTGGATCTGGAAACCGCTAGGCAAAGGACCAGTCTGGAGCAGGCACTGTCACCGTGGCAGGATAAAAGGACCAAATCTCTGACCAGGGCTTCCCGGGCACGTGCAGCTCCAAGGACGGCTGGGGGGACCACCACAAGGCCGTGCCGGCTCTAGCGCAACTCAAAAGGAGACTGTGGAAGTTGATGTTCTTAAAGTAACTATTTTCAGTATGATACTGGTGTGTATAATACATACATACAGCATATAGTTAAGGGGAAATAGATGGGCTGGAGTCAAAGCAATATTGGCGATGAGTTATCATGGCCGGGTGATGACACGGGAGGTCTTATATTTTTCTCTTTATTTAGACTATGCTAGGAATGCTCCTTAATAAAACATAGAACAACGCTGGAGGTTCCTGCATTGGAGGGCTTGCCTAGCAAAAGCCCAGGTTTTGATCCCTCGTATAGCAAATAAACACTTTTATAAGAAAGTGAAGGAGAGAGAGAGAGAGAGAGAGAGAGAGAGAGAGAGAGAGAGAGAGAGAGAGAATCTGGCTTTCCACCCTTGTAGACCCTCCTTTGTCTCACTGCCGCCTGCTAGCCTGAGTGTCCCAGGAATAGGCAGTGACAAGGTAGGTGCCCTGGGGTCCCTTGGCCTCTCTGGCCACCCACCGGGGATGGCTTGGAACTCGGAGGCTTCCTTGATGGTTATCAGGGACCTTGTTAGTACGAAAGAGAGATGATGAACATACTAAAGCGCACGGATCTGTCCGCTGAAAATGACTGGATTTTATGGTGTGTAAATTATACTTCAATAAAAGTGTTTCTTTTTAAAAGATTCTCATTTACTGTGTGTGTTTGCGCATGCTCATACATGGGTGCGCGCGCGGGTAAGTGGGCGTGCATACACAAGGAAACCGAAGGACAACTTTTTGGAGTCTGTTCTCTCCTTCCATCTTTACAGAGCTTCCAGGGACAAGATTCAGGTACCCGCACTCACTGAGCTGTCTTACTGGCCCCAGGAAGTTCTTTTTAGAGATGCAGCAGAAAGAAGCTAGTCTCCGAAGGTTACACCCGGTAGGTTTCTATTCAAACAGTAGGCTAGAAGGTTCTGAACTAGAGTGATGGAGGGAAGGTACGGGGTGCCAGGGCTAAGTGTGCAGGGCATGACACACTACAGAACCGTAGCAGAACGTGAGTGAGACACCTTTCATTTGCCCTAGTGGCAGTGATGGTTATGCAAATATATACTTTGTTAAAATTGAAAGGATTATACACAAAGAAGTCAACTTTATGATAATTCTGAAAACAAAACTCTTTAAAATATCCTTCTTCAGGGATAGTCAGGAGAACTGTCTGGCCTTCCAGAGGATCCAGGTTTGATTCCCAGCACTTATATGGTGGCTCATGTCTGTAAGTCCAGTTCCAGGAATTCTAGAGTCCCTTTCTGCCCCCCAGGGGCACCAGGCATGTTCATGGTTCACACAAATGCATGAAGACAAAACATCTTTAAAACTTCAACCATCTTCTCCTTAATTCCAGAAATATCTTGCGTGCCAACAATGGGGCTAGTACTGTGAGATCAGTGTGTGTGACAGAGACAGGCCTGAACCAACTGTGTGTGTGTGTGTGTGTGTGTGTGTGACAGAGACAGACCTGAACCAAGCCTGTGTGTGTGTGTGTGACAGAAACAGGCCTGAACCAGCCGTGTGTATGACAGAAACAGGCCTGAACCAATCGTGTGTGTGTGTGTGTGTGTGTGTGTGTGTGTGACAGAGACAGGCCTGAACCAACCATGATGCGAAGGCAGAAAGCAGCCAGAGTGATGTCCGGAGGAGGACACTCTTTCTAGAGGTGGGGACCAAGGACAGCTACTCAGAGGGAGCACGTGAGTTTGGAGGAAAACAGGAGACACCCATTCATTCAACAAACATTTATTTTTCACCTTCTGTGTGCAGAGCCCTGTCTCAAGCCCCGCCTTGTGGAGCATACACTCCCACGGGCAAGGTATAGGTGACTGGTGTGCCACCAACTAAGAGCCATAGGTACTGATGGGGGCATTCAAGCAGGCTGGAAGTTTAATGCAGTTATGGGAGACACTACTTCAGAATGCATGAGTAGGGAAGGCTTCTACAAGACAAGACAATGGAGCAGAGGATCATGGGAGCAGAGCCCTGACTAGTGCAGCCATGTGAAAAGCTTGGGAAGTAAGAGTCTGAGGATTTGGGCAGGAACCACGGCAGATATAGAGATTCTGACCTGGGGATCTGGAAGTGTGAGGAGATGGAGGAAGAGGCAGGAATCTACTGGGCAGCTGGGGGTGGAGGGAGATGGATGGGAAGCAGGCTGGCGTATGATGGCATGGTACATGGCACAGCAGGTGCTGCTCGGATGACTGACTCCAGGGCCAGACACAGGGAAGGAAGGAGGCCAGGCTGAACGTCCACAGCCTTATCTGCTCCTTCGGGGACTTACTCAAAGGCATCAGAGGGGACAGTGCAGCTAGCCACCCTGTCCTTCTCACGGCCGTGCCTGGTTTCATGGGGCTGACTGCCAGTGGTCATGTCTTTACTTGGGGCCTCATTAGCTGGGGCCCAGAGGAAGCAGTAAACTGCCCACCTGGCTTCTCACATCATCTTACTGTAACCCAGGGGCCCTTGGCAGGCTGGGGAGCCTAGGTGCCCTTGGAAGGTGCGTGGGTCTGAAAGAGGGGAGGAAGGAAGAGCCCCACGGTGCCCAGGATGCACACGAACACAAACACCCACAGGAACAGGCGGTCGACGACCATCGCTACGAATTTCCAGTCCTCGATGACCTGCAGACAGATGGGGGGGAGGGGGACTGGTTACAGGTGCCAAGCACAGAGCACGTCCTCCCTCTGAATCACACCTTCACCTGCTGGCTAGGACCCCACAGGCGATACGGGGCTTGGAATCATACACAGGTGTGCAGCCTCTGAATCCAAGGCTGGCCTCCATCGGGCAAGTGTGGTGCTTTTCCTGGTGTTCTCCAACCCCACCCACCCTACCTGACCAGGGTTGGAGGAGGGAGTAGCAGAACCACGGAACTTGGGCTGGACAGTTGTTTCTCAGTCTCCTTAGATCCCCTTTGAACGCCGCAACCCTGATGCTGCTCAAGACCTCACAGAAAGGGTGCAATATCTGCACACAGCTCAGGCATCCTAATTAGATTTTGGACAACTTGATCCAAGCTAGAGTCTTCCGGGAAGAGGGAATCTCAACTGAAAAAAAAAATGCCTCTATCATATTTGTCTGCAGGCAAGTCTGTAGGGCATTTTCTTGGTTAATTATTGATGTGGGAGGGTCTAGTCCACTGTAGGTGTGGCCACTCCTGGGCAGGTGGTCCTGGGTCACAGAAGAAAGCGGACTGATTTAGTCACGAGGAGCAAGCAAGTGGAGAATGTTTCTTTTCTCTACGGTTCTGCCTCAATTCTCACCTGGAGTTCTAACCTTGGCTTTCCTCAGGATATGTAAGCCAGATTTTCTATACCAAGTTGCTTTTGGTTATGGAGGTTATCACAGCAATATAAACCTAAGATATCAAGAAATCCTCCCCTGTATTTACAATGCCTATAGGCCGTGTGAATGCCTAACACAATGTAAATGCGATAGAAGTAGTCAGTGTCCTGTATCTGGGGGACTTGACAAGGAGGGGAGCACACATGTTGGTACAGACACATTTTCTACCCATTATTTTACCCACCGTCAGAGGAATCCATGGATGCAGAAACAGACCCAAAGACATCACACATGGTGAATTTAAAGCCAAATCTGGTTATGGGTAAAGGAGGTTGTGGCTTAGGGATCATTAGGTTCCTCTTCTTGTTTTTACCCCAAACTGTCTATCTTGGCTGGCTCTGGAGAGAGGGAGATGAGGGCCCACCTGCCTGACAAGAGCTTGCAGAACACCTGGGAGACCTACAGTTTAATGAGTTCCACTCATTTCCAGCAGCACCTGCTGTTTCCTGTGATCAAGGCTCCGCCTCCGCTGGCCTCATCATCTGACTCTCTGGCATTCCCACCCTCTCGCTCTGCACACACTTCGTCTCTTCGGACCCAGCCGTGGGGTGTGACACCAGCAGAAACCTGGCTGGGTTCCACCCACAGGTACCACCATAGATGTGCCTGCCTCCTCGGTGCTCTGAGAGACTCTCAGAGAGTGGTCATGTGACCAGCATCCTGCCCTCCCTCCTCCACTCCAGGCTGAGAGTGTTCAGGTAAGACTCAGGAGTTAGAAACCCACAGCAACGGGCAAGCTGACGTCAGTGACCCAATTTGCCAGGGCTTCATCAACGTTGTGTGTTACACTCCAGGATAATCCTAAATCAGATCAAACTCTACTCCCTCAAACACGGATTGTTCCTGTTCCTAAGGTCGGGAAGGCAAGCAGGCCGCTCCGCACTGTGATATTAGGGTTGGAGGAATTCATTTTGACAGCCTTAGCGTCAAGCACGCTCCCATCTTCCTGTTTTTGTGCTACTTACAGTGACCAGTTAGTCGTTATGGAGAGCAGAAGTGCTGGCGATAAGAAACCATTCCTGGGATAGCTTAGCAGTGGGCCTGCCGTGCGAGGAAAAACAGATCTCTAACTACACAGGAGGAAATCACTTAGTCAGCAAGCTCTCCACAGGCTCAGGGCAGAGCAAGACCCTCAGAGGGGGCCCAGAGTTTCAGGATGGCAGCTATGTGACCAGACAAGTCAGAGGATTATTTATTCTCTGCCTCGGTTTCCCATTAGCGAAATAAGGGCTCTAGTAAAAGCTACTTCCCAGGATTCCTGGGGGAGTTGGGATTATCTGCCCACTCCTACCAGAGCACTGATGTGATTGGCACCACAGGCACACAAGTGGTTATAATCCCACCGAGTTCTGTCTGGCTCCTTCCCTCTCGGGACTCCTGCCCGTGCCAGGGGGTGGTGAGGTCCTCAGGGGAAAGAGCTCGGGGTGGGGGCTGCTTGCTCAGTCAGGAGTGCAAGAGACCAGTGCCTCTCAACCAGGATGTGCTCAGGACCCACAGGAGTTTGAGAGGTGACTCCTAAAGCTTCCTCCAGAAATCCTGACTCAGTCGAAGCAGGAAGATCAAGTCCAAGGTCAGTCCGGGGGATGTGGCTTAGGGGTGGCTGTTTGTCTGGCACACACAAAGCCCTGGGTTTGATCACCAGCACCAGAATCAAAGCTAGGTGGGGGTGCATGTGCATGCCTAAAATCCCAGCACTGGGGGTGCACAGGCAGGAGGAGCCGAATTAACTTCACAGTTAGCCTCAGCTACATAGTGAGTCTGAGACCAGGCTGGGGGCCGTCAAAGACTGTCTCAAAAACAAACAAACAAAACCAACCAACCAACCAACCAACCAAACAAACAAAAAGCTCATTATCACTTTGTGTGCTTTTGACTGAAGGACTGCGTTGCACAGCACAGCTCGGAGTGAACAGGCGTTGACAATGAGGCTGGCTCTAAGGGTAAAGAGTTAGTAATGTTTTTTTCAAAGGTGACCTTCATCTATGTAGTGAGTTCAAGTCCAGCCTAGACTAGACAGAGATGGGGGAGGGGAATGAAAGAAAGACTAGTATTATTAATTACATTTGTGCTTCTGACTGCAATGGGCCCAGGAGGCCTCAGAGATCTGGTTAAAATTCCGAGTTGGAGGCCCGCTAGGAATTCTGGTGTCTGACACGTTCTAGGTGAGGCTGCTGAAGGACCGGGAGCTCCTCTCTGAGCAGCAGGCCGGTGACCCACAGGCCCGCTATCCCTTTTCTTAGCAGCTCTCTTCTTTCCTCGCAGTGTGACTCTGGGCTGGGCAGCTGTGCGCTACAGTTGGCGCTGACTAACTGAACACCAGAGTTCTCTCCTGAGAGTCTAGTTGGTGGGAAGGGATTGCAGAAGGGTAAGAAGGAAGAAATCCTCTCCTGTTCCTGCAGCTGCCAGTGGGGAGACACAATGTTGCAACATAAAATGCTGTTTAAGGAATCTGAGAGGATTTGCCTTGAAATGGAAACATTCTCGGGCTTATGGTGAGTGCTTTTTTAGGTAGAGAAATGCGTAGGAAGGTCTAACCATGATGGTCTCCGTGTAGCTTTTTATTATAAAATCTCCCTTTTACATTATTCTAGTTAGTTTTCATTGCCACCTTGATCCAGCCTTCAATCACCTGAGAAGGGAGTCTCAGCTGAGGGATTGGCCTGACCGGAGTGGATTGTGGGCATGTCCATGGAGACTGTCTTGATTGTTAACTGATAGAGGAGGGCCCAGCCCACGGTGGGCAGCACCATTTCCCGGGCAGGTGGCTTGGGATGTATAAGGAAGCTAGCTAAGCGTGAATCTGTGAGTGAGCCAGCAAACAGCCTTCCTCCAAGGTTTTCTGTTATTCTTCTTAGTGAGCCAGGGGTAATTCTGTTGGAATAGCAAGCAGGCCTGGCTTCAGGTTCCTGCCCTGAGTTCCTACGGCTTGTAAATATAAGCCAAATAAATTTCTTTCTCTCTGAAGTTGCTGCTGATTGTAGTGTTTGTCACAGCAACAGAATGAAATTAAAACACACACGCCCTTGGCTCAGAGGAGTCGTTTGAGATGCACAGACACCAGAACTCCTGGTGTCCTGTGAAGGAGAACTTAACCTCAGTTTAGAAAATCTGTAATTCTTGTCGCCCTACATCATAAGGCATTAGCCTGGTAGCAGTAACACTTTAACTGATGTCTCTATGCTCCTGAAAGGGAGCTGGGCTTCTCACAGGGCTTTTTTGCAAGTCTGAAAAGGTGGGAGCAGACGCCCCATGCCACCCAACCCAAGCTGTGCTCTCTTAGGATGGCTGAAGCGCCTTCACATCCACCGAGAACCCTCGTCTCCAGGGCAGGCAGCTCTTCTCTGCTCCGCCTCAGGGTTCTCTCTACCACAGAGGGTGCTTGCTCTGGCAACTGGGCACGACTGGAAGATAGGGAAGATCACATTCCAGGGCTCCTGTCAGCTGGAGGGGGATGGGAGCTGGGGGATAAAGACTCCCGCCTCCATCCAGATGATCCTGAGGCTAGTTGTCTGGGCTCTTGGGGGTCTCTATGCTGCACCCACAGCAGCAGGCTCACTGATATCCTACAGCAGGGCCCCTCTTTCCCTTTGCTCCTCAGTGTTCTTCCTAGGGTTACATCACAAGTAAGCTCTCTGTACTTAAACCCCATCTCAGACTTGGCTTTGAGAGAACCCAGGCACAACACAGAAAGATCGGTGTTTCTTCCTCACCCATGAAGCTATAATAAAGCGTTTCCCTTTGGATGGCTTACTCGGGTGGTGGGGGAAGGGCTGGTGACTTACGCTCTGATCTTGGTCATCACTCTTTAGATGCTGGGCGATGAAGTTGACGCCCTCTAAAGCTTCCTGTAGGTCCTGCCGGAACCTCCCTGAGGACCTCAGGCGGGCGTCCCTGGGATTGCCTGCTGTGTGGGAACCGACTGCAGACTTGGGAGCGGCAAGAACGGGGTTCACAAAGTACATGGAGTGCCCATAGACGTTAGACGGGCTCGTGGGGCCTAAGGTAGACGTAGTGGCAGCATCAGCTGAGGTCAGGTGCAACTGGCTGGGATGAGGGATCCCGGCTGGGTTAACTTTGAGACCTGGGCGCTTCATGAAGAGGAAGGTGGGCAGCTTGTGCAGGAAGCACTCCTTGACCCAGGAAGCCATGGTGTGAGTGCTGGGTGAGCGGTGGTGCACGTTGAGGACACAGACAGTGGTGACGATGGAAAAGGTGACCAGCACCATGGTAAACAAGAGGTACTTGCCAATGAGCGGTACGTCAAGGGAGGTGGGAGGCACAATCTTGGAGATGAGCAGCAAGAAGAACGTGAGGGCTAGCAGCACGGAGATGCAGAGCGTCATCTTCTCCCCGCAATCGGAGGGCAGGTAGAAGACCAGGATGGCCAGCGAGGTGATGAGCACACAGGGGATGATGAGGTTGATGGTGTAGAAGAGCGGCTTGCGCTTGATGATGAAGTCATAGGTCACATCCACATAGCTGGGGTCCTGCGGGTTCACCGTCCTTCGTCCCGGGAGGGCCACGATGTCCCACTCGCCACTGGGGGTAAAGTCATCCATGACGGCCGTGGGCGATTTAAGGACCATGTCGATCTCCGTGTGGTCGTAGGTCCAGGAGCGGAACTTGAGAGTGCAGTTCTGCTGGTCAAAGGGAAAGTGCTTCACCTCAATCTTGCAGGCGCTCTTGTAGATGGCAGGGGGCAGCCATTGGATGCTGCCATTGGAGCGCACGATGACGTTGGCGTAGAAGGACACCTCGTAGGTCCCATCGGCACTGGGGTGGGGCAGGGCACAGAGGAGAACGTCACCAATCTATAGAAGAAGACTGGCTTGTTCTCAAAAGCCCCCAAGAGTCCTTGGGGGTTATCTGCCATCCTCACTGAAACAGGTCTGCTTTTCTCAGCGACTCCCTACCATGAGAGTCCAAGGAAGCAACACTTCTATTGTGTTCCTCATTTTATCGCTCGGAAAGCAAGGCTTGGGGCTGCTGGAGGATGTTATTGAGCTCCTTAGACTAGTAAGCAGCAGAGATGAGCTATGAACCTTCGTCTTGTTCCAGCCTTGGCTGTCTATTCTTTCTCTCTCACACTTTCTGTCTTTGCCCAGGCTGATCTCAAACTCCTGGGTTCCTCATCCTCCTGCCTCAGCCTCTCAAATAACTGCTACCACACTAACGTACCCCCGGTATTGAGACCTTACAAGTCAATGTTGCAGCCCCCCAACTTTGACAAAGCCACCAAGTCACAAAAAGACAAAACAGCTAGGCAGGAATGGTAAGGGACTGGCCCGAGGGTCTGAAGGCTGGCTCGCTCCCTGATGTCCTGAGCAGGACAAGGCCTGTCTCCTCTCTGGGCTTCCTTACCCACCCTCCCACTTAGAAGTCTCTGTCTCCACTGACTCTAGTCCTCTAGCTCCATGGCCTAGAAGTCTGAGTGCAGTGTGACGAGGAAGGACGGAGTTGAACTCAGGTATGGATGGCCCTGGAAGCTGGCTTGCTGCTTTGGCCTGACCCCCACTAACTTTAACTACCCCACCACTCACTTGTTATACAACACGATGTCAGGCAACCAGACACGCTTTGCGGGGATCCTCAGAATGTTCACCCCTTCATAATAGGAGCTGTTCCAGGCCAGGCGATAGTCAGTCCATTCCTGAGAACACAGACAAGGCCACGTCACCTGTAGGTCTGCTCTGTCACCAAAGAGCAGCCCCAGAGGAAACATCACCTAGACTGGGGACCCTCCAAGGCGCTTACCTGTTTCAGCCAGATGTTGGTGGTCATGATTTGTTCTCGCTCATTCTGGGGAGGGAAACGAGGGGATCAATTCATGTGGAAAGAGAGGCCCCCACAAATAGACAATTTTGCTCAGACAAAAAGGTTCTGAGGTCCTGGCCTGTGTGACCAGCTATCACTTAAATATCTCTTAGGTAACGTATTGGTGACTTTTTGCATTGCTGCAACCACATGCTGACAAGAAGCCTAGGGGGAGGAGTTGATTTTTGCAGTTTCATGGTGAGGGTGGCGTGGTGGCTGGGGCTCTGGACTTCATGTGGAGCTTGTGCCTGGCCATACTGTAGGGGCAGGTGGAAAGGAGGGATCCCCACAAGCCTGCTCAGGACAACCTATCTCCTCACCTCTCCGTTGCTCCTATTATCTGTTGCTTGGATAATGGCTGTAGCTTCCCAGCTGGTATTCTCATAGTCCCTTGAATCTCAGCTTCTCAGACCAGGATTCTGTGTTTGGGAAATCTACTATTTCCCAAGCTCCTACCCAGAGTGGAAGCCGAAGTCCTACCCAGGATCTGTGATACACCTGACTCTGCATTTGCAGCCCCACGGTGGCCTTGCTTGTTTCTTCACTTCTGACTTGGCACACACTCTTTCCCTTCCCTGGAGACTCATGCAGCTTTGACTTAGCTTTTTCCAAGTCTCAGAAATGTCACCTTATTAGAGAAACCTTCAGCCTCCCTACATAAACTAGCACCCTGCCTCCCTCACCATGCACACCCTGCACTGTCTTCACAACACTCCTACCTGGACACCATCGGCCATCCTGTGTACTATCCCTACCTCCCACTAGGATCCAAGGACCCTGAGGAGACAACAAAAGCTTAGAGCAACAGGGATATGTGAGATACCTGGTAAATAGTTCTGGATGAATAAATTAATTCTATTATCACAATATGGTCCAGTACCATCTACCCTCACCTGGACACTGAACAATCTAATTGATCTAAATCCATTCTGCATCTCTCTCTCTCTCTCTCTCTCTCTCTCTCTCTCTCTCTCACACACACACACACACACACACATACACACACACTCACACACACACACACTCCCCTCCATTTAATTTCTTCTGCAGCAAGAATGAGTTTGCTAAAGTTCCTGTTTCCCCTTCAATCTTATCTCTATTTAGGTCACTTTTCTTCTCCAGGGTAACTCCCCCAGCCTCATTTTACTGCCCTGGACTCCCCTACTCTGTGCCCCAGCCCTCTTGGCCTTCCCTTGTTCTTTGACTGTATCTTGTCCTCTTTGTACACTTTTCCCTGCTTCCTTTTCAATAACTAACTTCCGATATTCTGATTGCAGCAGGGTACTTCCTCAAGCAATTCAACTAGGTAGCTGCATCAGTACAAAGGTTGGTACATGATGTGATATTTTTCACACATATGCGTGTTTGCTCTACAAAACTATCCAGCTTCCTTCCAGCTCTTTGCTCACACTAGAGTGTGTGTGGCCCTCACCTACAAGTTCGATATGGCCAGTGGGATTCCAGTCATCTTGCCCATGGTCCAGGCTGTCGTGAAGGAGGAGGAGAAAGAAAAGATGCATCTTTGATAAGGTTTTTTTTTTTCAGTGAGTTTTAAAGTTCTTATATGTTTTAAGTTCTAGAAATCACCTTTGGTTCTTTTTAAAAATTCCTAGCTCTCTGAAGAAATTTTCCATTATCATTCCTTGAACATAGTAATGACAGCTATTTTCATTTTAAGAAGTCTTTTTGCTGGGTGGTGGTGGTGCACCTTCAATCCTAGCACTCAGGAGGCAGAGGCAGGTGGATCTCTGTGAGTTCGAAGCCAGCCTGGTCTACAAAAGCTAGTTGCAGAACAAGCTCCAAAGCAACACAGAAAAACCCTGTCTTGAAAAACAAAACAAATAAACAAAAAAAAAAACTCAAAACAATACAAAAAGAGAAACTCTGTCTCAAAAAAACAAAAAAAGTCCCTTTTATTTTAAATTATGGCAAAATACACTTAGCATAAAACTTAAATGTTTAAACTTTTTATTACATTCATCTATTTGTGGGTATGCTCATACATGTGCATGCATGACATGAGAGTGGAGGTCAGAGGAAAACTTGCTGAGGATCTGAACTGAGGTCCTCGTGCTTGCATGGCTGACTGCACCATCTCCCCATTCCCTTTCCCTACAAGGTGTCACCTGCTCACACCTACCTCCCAAGGCTCTACAACAGGCAGCAAAGGTATCATCCTAATCTCGTCTGGCTGAGCCAGTTTGGAAGGAACACTGTCTTTTGTGAGGGCTGTGCTTCTATTGTTTTTGTTGCTCATTTTCAGTACTAGGGTGACCCTGTTGGAAGCCCTGTCAGGGTCCCACGTCCTTGGTCAGATCCAGACCGCCATCCCGCATCCTTTCAGCCCGGTGACCCAGGCACCAGCCCAGTTCCCCAGATCCTCAGCTGCCACTTGCTGTTCTAGGTCTTAGCTTCTTGGCCAGATACTGTTGGCCAGTCATCAAGAGTGGAGAAAAGTCCCACAGACTGTCAGGGTAGTCTCCTGGAGCCGAGCCACTCATGTCCTGGCTGGGGCCTCCAATTACCTTAAAGCCGATCCCTTCTGGCCCTTCTGGCCCTCCAGCACTTTGTCCAGCCCTTTTAATTGTTCTCCAGAAGAGCTAATCTCCCAGCATCTCTACCATCAATGAAAGATGGAAACCTTAATTTATCTTTTTAAAATATTTTTAAGCAAGGCATGTTAGTGCACATCTATAATCCTAGCATCCGGGGAGCCAAGTCAGGAGGCTCTTGAGTTAAAGTCTAGACAGGGCTGCATAGAGAGCGCTTTTCCCTGAACAAGACAGTTTTATGTGGAACCATGGTTTTCGTGGTGAACACACTGCCATCAAGGGTACGCCCTGACCAGTTTTCACAAATACAACCATTGTTTTGTTTTTGTATGTACATGTATGAGTGCACACATGTGCAGGTGTACGTGCGGGCTTCAAAACGGAAGTCGTCTCTACTTAGGCAGGGTCTCTCGCTGAACCTGGAACTCACTGATTCAAGCTATTCTACATAATCCAGTTGCCCTGGGAATCCTCTCTCTCTGCTTCCCGAGGTAGACATTGTGTCTGCTTAGATTTTAAGTGGGCTCTGGCGATCCAGATTCTGGTCGTCATACTGTTTGGCAAAGAACTTTGTCCACCAAGCTGGCTCCCCATCCTCTTACCTCATTTCAAGATATGGGACTTTTCTATCTTCCAGAAATTTCTCTTGTGCATTTGCCCTGCCCCTTACATTTCTACTAGTGTCTTCTGCATGTGACAGAATACTGGTATAGGACCTTGGCTGTCACTCCACAAAAGCAAGCGTAGGGACAGCCCGCTTGCCCCTGCAGCACAAACCCCTTGTCTATTCCCTAGACATTCCATCTCTAAACTCCCTCCTCACAACCAAGTACCTCCCAAAAATCCAGAAAGGAGCCCTCCCTCCTACAGCCAAGCATCTCCTTTAGACACGGCTTTTGGGACTATGACAGCCCACATGGGTGCTTGCAGAAGGGAAGCTGAAGGCTGTGTTCTCTCCTGTTTCTGGAAGTCTCTATCACTCCACAGGGCCCACAGCTCAGATCTGGCAGGGGCAGCCTGAGCCTAGCAGTGTGACCGGAGCTTCCTGTCTGTCCGCCCTTGCCAGAGCAGGCAGCTGCCTTGCCTGATTAAGCACAAGGCCTTTCTCTGCAGGTCAGGGATGCTCAGACAGTAGTGTTGGCTTGGCCTGGCCGGAAGCCCTCACTGCTTTCAGCTTCCTGTGGTGGGGAAAGGGTGTACGCCCCTTCCCCATTCTGGGGTTAGGCTTCCTCCTAAGGGATAGAGGCAGCTACCAATTAGGGCAAAGCCTTCCTAAGCACTACGGATGGTAGAATCTGAGCATGTAGGACTCATGGTCTTCAGGGAGGGGGAGGGGAGATGGCAATGCCCAGAGGAGGCTCACCTCTTCAGTTAGCTCCTGATGGCTGGACACAGCACCTCTGCATTCACTTCCTCAGACTTGCTTCCAGGGGCAAGGCTTCTAACCCTTGGGACTTGGGGAGGCTCCTTCAGACACCCCTACTCTGAGACAGGTGTGAGGAGCAGGGGAGGAAATTCCAATCTCTTTCACCTTCCTCAGCACCCCCTCTTGCTTCACTCCAGCTTTCAACACCTGGAATGCTGTCACCCTCTCTACCACACCTGTAGCACCTCCTGTGCTTGTCCGGACCCTCATCCACATTTCTCAGCCCCACCCCTGAGCCTCTGTACCCAGCACTTCTCCTGGCCTTGTTCCTATTTCCCCCACTAAATAAGCGATGTGGGAGGCTATCCCTAGCAAGCTTGGAGTCAGTGAGTGTTGGAGACCCGGTGAGCAGAGTCCATGAAGGGGCCACAGGATGCCTGACCCTTTATCTTTGACAATTAAACAGCATGGACCTTCTCCAGCCTCCTTGTCACATACTGACAGATCTAAACCAGCCTAAGTAATTTTATTCCTCTGGCCAATAATTGGTTAGGCTTGGATGTGAGTTACTAACCCTGGTCAGAGATGTGTCTATCAAGAGGGCAGGACTCTTGAGAGAGTTTGGTTGTTGTTATTGTTGTCCCAAAGGGATCCAGAAGATTTCCCATAGCTATTGGCATCACTGGCAATACCCCAGGTTCCTGACATCATTGAACTATTGAGTTAGCCAACACCACAAGCATTGGTCTGCTCCTGGTTAGGTGATTGTGATAGATGCCCTTTCTGTTGTAGCCACTCTCAGCTGGATGTCCTCTTACTGAATGCCAAGACGTTTTTTATTGCTATTGAGAGTGTGGGTTTTCAAATGGCTTCAACTATGAGTCAGAGGGGCACAGAGAGGGCAGGGCATCCCAGGCAAGAAAAACAGCCTGTGGATAGGCAATACATTTTTGGTTGAAAGGATCCTAGCCTGGAAGGCGGCTCAGCACTTTAGTAGTTTAGGTAAACTGTTAAACCTATGAGGGAAAGGCCTGATTGTCTGAAAAGTAGTGTTGAGTGTTTGTTTACAACAGGCCATTCCAGGGAGGAGGGATGGAGAGATGGGCATGGGGGGGAGCTGGCTAGCAAGACACACAGTACCAATGGTTGGTAAGAATTAAATGGATACTTCAAAATAGCAATAGGGGGAATTTGGAATATGCCCAACACAAAGAAATTATAAATGTCTGAAGTTCTAGGTATGCCAATGACCCTGGACATGGTTCTTACATATATAAATGCAGTTTCACACTGTATTCCATGAGAGAAAATTACTGTGTCTATCAAACATATATCCTACTATATATTTTAAGAAATAGTAGAGGAAAAGATTAGCAGTCTGGGATGTTACCCATCTGGCAAGGTCAGAAGTAACATTTTAATCATCTAATTCCCAGTCCTGTACCCTGATGGCCATCCATTGCTTTCCCCGAGACTCCGAGGGCAACCAGAAACAAGCCCTGCCCCTTCTGCTAAGCCCCAAGCCACAGTCGTGCAGGCACCTACCACACTGATGAGCTGGGACACTAAGAGCTCCAGGTGGATGGAGATGAGCTGAGAGGCGCTGGTGGCTGGGCGGATCAGGTTGTTGTAGCGGGTTTTGTTCAGGAGGTCATCCATCAGCTTCTCCTCTGCGTTGGCCAGGCGGCAGTCCCCTGGGAAATCGTATAGTCAGACCTGCTGGGCCCTTGTCTGGAGGAACCCTACTGCAGTTGTGAAGGGGGAGGTGCTGTGAGAAGCAGAGAGCAGGAGCCCTCGGGACTGTGGTGGGGGAGTAGGTGCCAGCAGGCCTGCCGGGGTCATTCTTTCCTCTGGGCCAGGCCATTTCCTACAGCTCTTCCTGGAAGTGAATGGTGGTCCATGCTCCAGACACCCAGGCCCAAGCTCGGGCCTCTGTTTCTTCCTGTCCTTCCCCCACCCTCCCACCGTCCCAATAGGGCTGCATATCCCTATCTGTTCTACTCCCCAACTCTCCTCCTTTGCCCTCCCGTTTCCCCCTCTTGGCTGCCTTCCTTTGCCTCTCCTGCCCTGGATGGTCCCAGCAGTCTCCCTGTTCTCCCCACATCACCTGCCCTAGCTTGCCCCTAGGTAGCCAGGTAGTCTTCCTACAGAACACTGGGTGGGGGCTCTGCCCCACCCACAGCCTCTCTGAGCTAATGGCAGTTAAACCAAGAATGCTTCAGCTTGACCTGAGGCCTTTGCCCTTAGCAATGGCTTCTTTTCACTCGCCTTAAGATTTTTTCTTCACTTTTCCACCTCCACTGACCCCAGTGGCTGTACCACTGCTAGCCTCTTCCCCATCTCATTTCTGGGTCTTCGAGCACACTCTTTTTTCTGCCAGGACTGTTTCCCAGCCCACCAACACCCAAAGGTCTGAGTGGAGTCTGTACCAGGTGCTGTGCTATATGCGGAGGATAACCTAACCGCAAACCCCAGGAGCCGTTCCCGGCCCCCAAGGGAAGCCTGTGGGTAGCTTGTACCAGGGACACTTTCTGGAATGTGGGCTTGTCTGCAGAACTGGGCACATGGTAGCATTTTCCCAGAGGGGGATAAAAAGCCAAACTGAGGCTGGAAAATATGGCTGTCAGTAAGTTGAGTGGAGTTGACATACAAGCAGAAGGACCCAAGTGTGAATCCCCAAACCTACACAAAATAGCCTTGGGGGTAGGGGAGCAGAACTACACAGGTCCCTGAATCTTACTGGCTGGTAGCCCAAACTAGTGAGCTTGGGGTTCAGTGAGAGACCCTGTCTCAAAGAAATAAAGGTGGAGAATGCTTGAGAAAGACACCAATATATATCTGCAACACTACACACACATACACACACACACACACACACACACACACGAATAAGAAATAAGAAAGAAAACAGGGTGGGGCTAGGGGAGGCTGTTTTGGATCTGAACTTTGACTTATAGAACACAAGGTCTCTTTGAGACACCAAACGGAGTGGCCCAGCTGGCAGCTGTTTTCTGGTAAGACAGAGTTCTTGGCTCTAAGCCACATTCAGGACCAGCTCCAGCACAGCCTCTTGCAGGGAGCCCCAGGCAGCCGTCATCCCTCGGAGCACTCACATCCCACGCCCTGTCTTCCCTGTGCTTCCTCTATTGCTTGCCAAGTGGTACCTGGGTCTTTGTTTCATTGCCCCTCGTGTGTTTGGGAGGGAAGGTGAAATTTAAGGACTTGGTTGTGTGCTATGGTATCTTTAAGGAGACTGTGTCAGATAGGGTGGGGGATGGGAGTTGGATGAGCAGGGGGCCCAGGAGCAGGAAAAGAGATGAGTGGACAGAGGAAACACTGTGGGAGCAGGAGAGCAGGCAGAAGGCTAAAAGAGGAGGCGGCCCTACAGAGGAGGGGAGGGGGGTGCTGGTGAGGGGCTCCCTGTCTCACCAAGCCCAGGAGTCTGGTTATATCTTCCCTAAAGAGCCTTCACATATTCCAAAAATCCCCCCTCTTTGGATGGAGCCAGAGTAGTTAGAACATGAATCACTCCAGTCTAGCAAATGTGTGGTGGACTTCTGGGTGGGGGCTGGGCTGGCCACATGTTTACGTGAGCAGCCGCTGCCCTGCCTGCTCCATGCACTTTCCAGTTCATTGCCTATCTAGAACAGATGCAATATTTAGTGCCTTGAGAAAGATGCTCCCGGCACACCTGCTGCCTGCTGCCCCTCCCCCAGGCTGAGTTGGGGTCGGGTGGGAGGGCTGTCCAGCGGATGTCTGGACTCAAGACTGAGTTTGGCTCCTCACATCTTGAATTCCCTCTCCACAGGCCACCAGCTTGAGTACCCCTGGGGTCAGTCTGTAGCTACAGGAGATACCTGGTCCCTCTCACAGTCTTTGGGTTATTTAGGATGACCTCTCATCTCATAGAGAGGAATCTGACTTGTCTAGATCCACCTGGCACTCTCTGGCAGCACTGGGCTAGGCTCTGCAATTCCCATCCTCCAGTCCTGCAATGCCAGGGGAGGTTGGATCCATCTCTGCTGCCCCAGGAGGCTGGGGCAACTGGACCGAAGGTTCCAGGTTGCTCGGCTGGTGATGGGGGGGCTTATGCTTGATCTCTGAGCCCACCTGGGGTTCCTAGCTTTGTCACCTTCAACTCATCCTCTTTAGTATTCATCTGACTCATAGACTTTTCCCATCTCATGGACCAGCTATGGACTCCAGTGGTTCTCAACCTGTGGGCCATGACCTCTCTAGAGGTCACATATCAGATATCCTGCATAGCAGATATTTACATAACATATCATTTACATAATTGATTCATAACAATAGCAAAATCACAGTTATGGAGTAGCAGCAAAAATAATTTTATGTTTGGGGGGGTCACCATCATGAGAAACTGCATTAAAGGATCTCAGCATCAGGAAGATTGAGAACCATTGCATTAGACCACTTAGGACTCCTAGCAAGTCAGACAAAGCCATCCATGTCCAGGGAAGTCTTTAACACAGAGGCCCTCCCTGACCCTGTTAGCTTGCCCGGGAGGGAGGCTGCCCTGCTAAGGCTATCATTGGTGCATGTTTGTTAGTATGTCTGTGGATACACCGAGGGGTGGAATGGCTACCAGCAGGGCTGGTACAGCTGGAATGCACCCCTTCTTTTCACCCACAAAGTAGAGGGGTACCCCAATAGGACATGCCTTCTATTCTTAATGCTCACCAGAGTCTGTCAGACAAAAGACAGGGAGCAGGCCTGCTCACCCCCAGCCTCCAAGGAATTGACAGGGCTTTCATTGGAGCCAATTTTTAAACGGTTAAGCAGAGAAGCCACCACTAGAGGTCATCACGATACAATGATGCCGATAAAAAGCGGCCCCATTGGCCCTTGCCCAGGGTCTTGCCTTTGTAGGTTTCCCTTGGCAAGAGGGCTCCCTCAACGGAAGGGAAGGAAGGGGTTAAGGATCCGGTAGAGACTGTAATGGAACTGTGAACACGTGTGGTGTGTCCGGTCTGAGAATGCATATCCAATCAAGAAGTGGAAAGCTATTTACTGTCTGGGGATGCCATGGTTAATAGAATCTCATTGCAAGTGCGTATCTGAAAGGCAGGGCTCCTCAGGTGAGGGTGTGCGCTTTTAAAGGGCAGCATCTTGGAAACGCCAAACGCTGTCTTAGAGGAGGTTTGCCGTAGACTATCGGCGCTTCTCCGAGCACAGGTAGGAATCACCTGGCTACACAAAGGCAGAGTCCCAAGCCCTATTTCCAGAGATTCGGGTCCCTCGCGCTCAGGGTCCAGGAGTCTGTACAGGAAGACGCAGACAGCCTAGTGGGACCGCACTTCAGAAATACTGCAAATGTTCGCCCGAAGACAGGCAAGGCAGATTGTTGCCATGGAACAGGAAGGGAAATTGAGAGGGGGCAATGGAATAAGGGCACCCAGCAGGGACCCAAAGCCATAACACACACTGTGCCAATGGTTAAGAGTAGGGAATCTTGAATGGCTCACTATTCCCAGTTCTAGAACCTTCTGGAGGTGGTCTCTGTGGGCGGAAGACTGGGGCTCAGAAGACAAGCTGGTCCAGATGAGTGTGTGTGTGTGTGTGTGTGTGTGTGTGTGTGTGTGTGTGTGGTGGGAGACGAAGAAGAATACCTTGGAATTTAGGTGGGGCAACTGAGTCTGGAAGAAACAACTCTCACTATGTCTGAGCTGAACCTGGGGATGAAGGCTAAGGAGGTCTGTCTTCCAATGACAGTGGTAGGTTTGTGAAATGCAGCCCCAAGTTCACTAACCTGCTTTCAGCTAAGCAGGGTTAGGGGACCAGAGGAGGCAGCGCCTGTCATATATGTGATTTCCCAAAGTGCAAAACTACTTCCCACATATGGGATGGTGGTGTTGGAATGTCCTCTCTCGCCAAACAGCAGGTTTGCTCCCACACATTTACAGTTTAGCAAGTTTGTCACTTCACTGGAGAGGAAAAGATCCTCTGCTGGCCTGGTGGGGACCTCTTAGCGCCGGGACAGAGCTGAATGCCCAGCCTGAAGACACTCACCATCGATAGTGACCTGCAGTGCAGAAGAAGGTGGTGGGGACCCCAAACCTCACCTGGCCACCACCCAGGCCTGCCTGCAACCCCACCGGGCTTGCCCCGCCCACGCTTCAGCCGGTCGGGCCACTCCTCCCATACCACGACCCTTGTCCCTCCCTCCTTCCCTGAAAAGAACTCACCACGCCACCGAAGCAGGGCAAACAGATAGACGAGGAGCAGGGGTGTGCCCCTCATGGCCGGTCCGGTGGCTGCGGGTCACCCTGCACTGGAGCTGCGAATGAGCGACTGTCCGGGTCGGCAGTCTGTCTGACAGGCAGCACTAGGACCCAGGAGAGCCCGTGCGCGCCCGCCTGGGAAGCAGCTGTGGGTCCCGCCCATTCAGGGCACTGAACCCAAGTTAAGGGGAGACCTGGGACTGGGTGTGTCCACTGGGACCTGAGGCTAAGGATGTTGGTCCTGAAACTTTCGCACACTCAGGAGCCGGCCAGTGTACGGCATTCAGGAAGGTGGACTAGCTCTTGTCTTCCTTGGAGACTGGGAGTTACGGGTTGAGGGAGGGTCAGAGGGGGCTGGTTGCATTCCCTCACCGGTTTAGACTAGGCATACCAGAAGCAAAAAGTAATCTCTCCCCTTCTAGGTGGTCCACAGCTAAGTTTCAGAATCTAGAGTGAGAGGACAAAACAAAACAGGCGTCAGTGCCACAGGGACACCCTAACACCCCCCTCCACGCACCCCCCACCCCCCCCACACACACGTGCACACACACCACCACCACCACCCTCTCAGGCGGGAGGCTTGCTAAAGACGAGGCTGGCTCTCCCAGCCCCCGTACCTCTCCCCAAGGGGCAGCCATCAGCTTCAGGGACAGTGAGCCCAGCAGGGCCTGGAGGAGAGAATACCAAAAGAAGACAGAGGTCCAGGCACCTTCACCAGTGGCTTCTAGCTATAACCTGGCATGTTGGCCCAGAGTTTTTAAAAACAAAAGCAAACGAACAAGCAAAACGAAGTTGATGAAATGAACTGCCTTCCCGCTTAGGGATGGTTGGGGGGATTTAGGTCTGAGTGACTCGTCTGCTCTTTAAATGGCAGCAGCAATAGGTCAGATTCATAAAGTGAATCCAAAGACATAACTGGACTGAAAGTAAGCCCAAACCCAGGAAAGAGATGCAGAGGGCTGACGCCTGTGACCTGGGCGACTTTGGAAGCTAAGAGCAATAGTAGGGACTTCCCATGAAGGGGAATTAGCAGACTCTTAGTTGAAGCCAGAGTGCACCCCAGTCCTTGAGGGGATGCTGGGAGGGGTGGAAAGCCTGCTTGCTGTTAGCTGTCCACAGCCTTGGCTGTCTAGAGTATGTATTATCTTTGATGTACCACAGTAAGGGTGGGGGGGGGTAGAGGAGAAGAGAGAGCATATGGGGGGAGTCTGGAAAAAGACAAAGGACCAAAGGGATGGGGAAGGAGACAAAAGAGAGTACTTGATCAATGTGACCAGTGACCAAAGCATAGCATAATACATTACATATATATGACAATATCATAGTGAACACTTTTTCTGGAGTGGGGCAGGTTTTCACTATGTAATCAAGGCTGTTCTGGAACTTGCTCTGTAGGCCAGGCTGGCCTCAAACTCAGAGATTCCCCTTGACTCTGCCTCCTGAGTGCTGGGATTAAAGGCATGTACCACTATACCCAGCAGCTCAAACTTATTCTAAAAAGTAACTAATATATATCAATACAAAAGGTTTAAAAGGCACAAGATGTAAACTTTCTTAAAAAGTAAAACCCTCTAGTCAAGAAACATCCATTTTACTATCACAGTAAAATGTTTCTTACATATGCCATTTGATTGCTGATTTTCAATTTATTAAGCAAATAAACTGCAAAAAAAAACCAACTTGGAATGATGTTTTTAAATGGCACAATGAAATAAGCTCTTTGTGTGGTACTTGTAGTTTTCCTATAAATCTCAGATGTATAAAACATCAAAATATGACCACAAGCAAAGAGCTACAAGCAAATTAAGCAACCAGACCAACAATAATAAGAATCGGTGAATTCATTCCAGGCAAAATATTTCTTCAGAAGCCTGAGCAGGAGTCGATCCTCCAGTGTGGTACATGCAGACATATGTGTGCAGTTACAGGCACATGCTGCCGTGCATCAACATGGAGGCCAGAGGAAGCCTTCAGGTCCTACTCTATAACTCCCCATTGTGTTCCCTTGAGGCAGGGTCTCTCAGTACTTGGAGCTGCCTGGAGGGCAGCAAGAGCCAAAGGACTGTGGAACCACGCCCAGATTTTTTCCACAGTGCTGAAGATTCAAACTCAGGTCCTCATGCTTGCACAGCAAGTGCTCCTACTCACAGAGCCATTTCCTCAGACCCAGATTTTTTTTTTAATAAGAGAAAAGAGGTAGAATTATCCAGCTACCTTCCAGGAGCTAGCATAACCTTGACATTGAGCTGGAACAAGGACTTATAAGTAGGCCAGTCTGCCTGATGGGTCTCTAACCCAGGGGACCACGTGACCTCCTGAGTCTGATAATTGGGATTTTTTTACTACAAACTAATCTCCTATGACCTTGAAGAAGTGATTGCCTTCTCTCTGCCTTCATTCCTTCATATTTAAACAGAGGAACTAGCCTCCCAGTAGGCCTTCGGAGGATGAAAGGAAATAAGTCATGGAAAGTACCTTAATGCTGCTTAATAGGCCCGGAACACATAAAACTTAATAAATGTTAGCTGTTACTGTCTATTACGAACATAGATTCTAAAATTCTAAATAAGATAATACCAAGTCAGGCACAGCAGTGCACAGAGGGAAGAGAAAAAGGTTCATGGAAACTTGGGCTTTCTCCCTAGAATACAGGGGCGAGTTCAGTCAGGTAATTCATTAATGTAATGTGTAACCTTAACAAATTATTCATCTGATGCAACCCTCACACACTGCTTCCTTAACTCAATAAACCTGGAGTATGGTAGATGAAAAAACTTTACAAGCAATTTCGATTCGAGTCAGATTTCGACAAGGCTATTTTCTATCACTGTTTTTATTTAGCCCTGCACTGGAGGTCTTAGGCAATGTGCTAAGTTAAAGTAAATGAAATTGCCATTTTTTTTTAGGTCACAAGCTTCCTAAATCAGCAATTTATATGATCTAACCTATAATAGAAGCAGATAAAGGCAATAAATTTTAAGAATTGGAGAGGAAAAAAACTACTCGTATTTGCAGACAATATGATTGCTCTATAGAAGATCCAAGAGATGAATTATCAAACAGATAAATTATTAGGACTAGTGAGAGAGCTAGGAAGGTTGCTGTGTTCAAGATCAACTTAAAAATGATTCGTATCCCACAGGCGTCTGGAGAAATGGCTCAGCAGTTGAGAGCACTTGCTGCTTTTACAGAGAGGACCAGAGTTTGACTCCCAGCACCCACACCAGGTGTCTCACCACTGCCTGTGCCTCCAACTCCGGGAGATCCAACAGCCTAGTCTGTCCTCCACCGGTTCCCACACACATGTGCATAGGCACACATTCAGACACACAAATAATAAAACCTTTAAAGAGTTATTTGTATTCCTGTACACCTGTAATAATATTAGAAAATGTGGTGGAAGGCTGGGGGTGCAGCTTCATTGGCAGCACACTTGTCTAACACACGTGAGTCCCTGGGTTCGATCCCAATGATGCATAAACTTGGCTTGGTGGTGCCTGTCTGTAACACTAGCACTGGGGAGGTGGAGGCAGGAAAAATCAGAAGTTAAAGGTTATCCTTGTGTACATTCAGGCCGTTCAGGATGCATGAGGCCCTGTCTCCAAAGCAAAACAAAAGGACTAGAAAATGTGACAGGGAATAGGTTCTATTTATAGTAACAATAAAATCCTTAGAATACATTGAGAAAAATTATGCCTGACCTTTCATAACCAGTATCGCTATGGCCTGAATGTGCTCCTCAATTTCATGTCCTGAAGCTTAATCACCAGTGTGAGAATTCAGATATGAGCCTTTCAGAAGGGATGAAGTTGTGAGGGCAGATTCCTCATAGATGGGGCGAGGGCTTTATGAAGTGCTTGGGGTGTGGCTGAGCCTGTCTATTCCACCTTTGACCCCTCCAGAGGATGCCACATTCTAGATACAGTCTTTGAAGCAGAGACTGGCTCTCACCTGACACCAAACTTGCTGAGACCTTGATCCTGGAACTTTGTGTATTCTCCAGAGCTTTGGGAAAATAAATTGTTCATAAATTATCCAGTCTTGGGCATTTTGCTACAGCAGTATAAAACCTAAGAATTACACAGGGAATGACCAATGGAAATTTATACTATACACATTCTGAGTAGGAAGATTCCATGTTATAATTGTATCACTTCTCACCAAATTAATCTACAAAGTCAATTAAATTTCTGCCCAAATCCCCATAGGACTTCTCATGGTAGATGACAGACTAATCATAAAACCCATGAGAAATAAAATGGGCTAGAATACAAACAAACAAATGGGCCATTGCCGAGTTGAGAGGTAGAGTGCTGACCTCCCTCCATGTGCAAAGCCTGGGCTGTCTCCAGCACAGCACAGCACAGCACAGCACCGCACAGCACCGCACAGCAAAACAAAACAGAACTTTGCCTGGTAAGGCAAGAACCTTACAGATTCTAGGCTAGCCTTTCTGTAAGGCCAGGGTGCCAGCCTGCTCGGCTCCTGGTAAGTGACCCCTTCCTGCCTCAGGAGGGTTGCTTGTATCCTCACATGTTGGAAAGCAAGGACAGGGAGCCAGCAGACTGTTTTCCATCTTGCCTCAGGAGGCTCTAACCCCACCACAGTGGCTCCATTCTTGTACCCCAGCCACTGCCAGAGGCTCTGCTTCCTTATACCATCCCTTGGGGCTGGGGGTTTAACATATGAACTTTGTCCATACAAAATAGTAAGCAACTTTTCTTTAACTTGATTTACAGAAAGGGTCTGTGTCTCCCAGGCTCATCTAGAACTCGATGTAACTGAGAATGACTGATTTCTTGGCTTCTACATTCCAAGAGCTGGATTACAGAACACTCTATCATGCCCAGTTTGTGCTGTGCTAGGGATGGAACCTAGGGCTTCATGAAAGCTAGGCAAGCATCTACTGCGCTAAATCCCTAGCCTCTGAAAGAAATTTCTTAAACAAAAGCAAATGCCACAAAGGGCATACCAAAAGGACACACTCAAAAGAAAAATGATGCTTTAGATTCTACTTGTTTTAAACTTGACACCTATAACTGTTGAAACTTGCACTCAATCCAATAAAACATGCCCATGCCCCTCCCTTTCCCCCATAGGTTCCACACCCTCCCACAGTATGCGCATTGTTATGTATGTGTAGTAGTAACCAAGAGAAGTGACGTCACCGGCCGTCATTTAGCACTGGGATATCTGCACAGTGGAGAGAGCCCTTGAGCGGGGGGCTGGCAACCACCCACCTATCTGCCCAACAGCCTGTTTCTGTGCAGCCTAGAATGTAATTAAGTAGCCTATGTTATTAAGTAGCTGGACAAAGGAAAAGCCAGCAACAAAACAAGACTTTGTAACAGAGGCCATCTTGATCTGCCAAACCCCAAGCATTTTACAGGCTGACTTTCCACACAGAGGCTTGCTGATCCTTAATCTAGAGTCACAGGTAACACCCAGGGACCGTCCTTCTAAGAGACAGGGACAGGTGGAGGAGATGGCTCAGCTGGAAAAGTCCTTGCCACGAAAGCAGGAGGACCAAGTTAGATTCCCAGCACTTATGTATAAAGTCAAGCGTGGTGGTACATACTCAAGATCCCAGCACTGAGACAGCAGAAGCAGGAGCATCCCTGGGGCTTGTTGGCTAGTCAGCCTAGTCTAATTGATGAGCCCCAGACCCCAATGATGGGCCTATCTCAAAAGTAAGGTAGAATGACATACAAGATTGACCTCTGCATACATGCACTAGTATGTGCATACATACACATGTGAACATGCACATATTTTAAAAAACAGGAAAAAGCATAAGTGATATACCAGTTCCAAGACATTATTACACATGTGGACATGCACACATGAGTTGACATGTTAAAACATCCTTAAGGATACCCATGTAAGTAACAGGACTATGCAATTGCTCGAGATTCATCAGGAAGTGGGGGGAGCCAAAGGAGAGGTTCTATTTCTATCTGAAATGTTTGGCTTCATAAAACAAGACCTGGGGAAAACATGTAACTGTTGGTGGCACTGGATGCTGGGATCCAGGTGGTGGTTATGTGATTGCTACAGATTTATATGTATTTGAAATATTTGTGATAGTTAAAACACTTTTCTATTTTAAAAAAAGTTCCATGTGTGATGGTACTCAGGAGATGGACTGGCTGCCTCCCTCTCCCAGCTTTGCGCCTGGTGCCTGGCTGGCCCAGCTGGCCTGGCCTGACCCTAGCTGTAGGCTGTGCAGTTGTCCATAACCAGATAGGCAGGTTGATGGCCTGGCCTAGGGCTCTGCTCACAGTGGCATGCTTTTTTGTTTTGGTTTGGTTTTTTGCAGTTGCCTGAGTGTGGGAGGAGCCAGTGGCTTGCCAGCTGAGGCCCTGGCTGCAGGGTGCTGGCTGAGGATACAGACTGGCAGCCGGTCTAGGGTCTGCCACAGTGTCCAGCAGCAGGCAAGGGCCCGATGCCTCAATCCACACTTAAAATGCTGGGTGTTATGGTCTTCAACAAGTCATCCAGCTCTGTTTCCCAGGGGTTTGGGGCACTGGGTAGCTCACATCCTGAGCTCTGTCTTTAAACCATGGCAACAGGGACTGAGCAGACACCAGCCTAAAAGTGCCTGGCTTTTGTCTTCATTCTGCACGGCCTTTGTCTGCCTTCCTATCAGAACTGATGCCCCTGGAGGGGCCCCAGAGAGGAAGAACTGGCTGACAGAGGACCATGTGTGGGATTCATGAGGCAGAGAGGAAGGATGGTCACTACTGTCTGCCATGGTTTTAGCATGATAGATGGATGCCACATGCCAACGGGTACCAGCTTAGTCTCATTCTCTGCCCTGCATCTGGCTGCTCCCTCCAGTTGCTGACCCTTATCACTGAGAGGCTTAATTTTCTCCTGGGTGTGTTCCTACACCCCAAACTCTTTTCCTCCCTGTTGGCCATGAAGTGAACAGCTTCTTCCACAGGGTCCCGCTACCACCGTATTCCATCTAAGCTCAGGCCTTAAGAATGGGTTCAACAAACCTCGATGTAAAGCCTCTGAAAATGTAAACCAGAGCGAATCTTTCTTGGGGTTGCCTTGCTTGGGTGTTTATTCCAGCAATGAAACATTTAATTACCACACCCCAGATGAGGGTCCCTGGGAGGCACAGTTGTCCAGCGACTTAGATACTCATGCATGGTCCAGAGCTCAATGACTTGACATGTTCAGGTTTCTAATACTGACTCTCCCTAGCCCCCCATGTTATCCCTCCCCACACCTCTACTTCCCATCTCTCCACAGCTGTGAAAAGTCTGTTTCCCATGGTAGGTCCTTTAGTGCATAACTCACACAGTTTTACTTCAGCCTGGTGAACACTGGTGATTTCTCTAAGGCGAGTGAAGAGGCAAGGCTGTGCTGGGCCCTGAGCGCCAGCAGATAGTGAAGGTGCATGCTTACCTCAGGGGGCCTTCCCCTGCTTCCTGCCTCAGTACCACAGGGGTACTTGCTTCGTCCTGATTCTTGGTAGAATTAACCTGTGGTGTTTACTTATTTGTGCATGTACATACACACACACACACACACAGAGAGAGAGAGAGAGAGAGAGAGAGAGAGAGAGAGAGAGAGAGAGAGAGAGAGAGGGGGGGGGGGGGGGGGGGGAACAGGGTCTGGCATGATGGCTCAGCTGGTAAAGTTACTTTCTATGCAGCCCAAATACGCTACCAAGGATCCACATGGGGCAAAGATAGGACTGAGTCCTCTGGACCTCCACTCGAGTGTGCTGTGGTTGCACATGTCATCCACACCACCGCAAAATAAATATAAAAAAAGTAAGAAAATAAAAGATTTGAAATGGGTAGAAACTAAATAAATATGAAAAAAATCAGGATTTGATTTTTCTCCAACCCACCTATTAACATAAACTTGAAATGGGATAAAGAACTAAATGTGGAAGATGATACTAAAAAGATAATAGAATAAAACAAGCCAGCCGAGGGAGGGAGATCAGCCTGGGCTATGTATAGCAAGGAGCCTGTCTCAAGGAACTAAAAACAATCCAACAGACAAAAAAGATTTAGCTAGCATTTTATAAAATCACTTTCAGATTCCAGTTTAGCAAGGAGATCAGAAATTCCATAGGAAAGATTGAAAATGTAACCAGAAATGTTTTTGTACATGAAAAATATCATATGCAACAGGCCTGTAGTAAATTGGGAGACTTAACAATATTGAACACAGGGTGATGTGGGATTTTCTTCTGTATATGTGTTGCTTTTATTGGTTAATGAATAAAGTTGTTTTAGCCAATGGCTTATCAGAGTAAAGCCAGGCAGGAAATCTGAACAGAGAGAGAGAGAGAAAGAGTAGGCAGAAAACAGGACACAGACTCTGGAACCTTACTGGTAAGCCACAGCCAGTATATCAGGTGATATACTGATTAATAGAAATGGGCTAATTTACGATATAAGAGCTAGCTAGGAATATGCCTAAGCTCTTGGCCAAGCAGCATTATAATTAATATAGTTTCAGTGTGATTATCTGGGTCTGGATGGCCAGGACCAAAAGAGCAGTCTCCGGTTACAACAGGGTTCATAACAGCACAAATCAATAGGAAAAAGACATTAGGAGCCGGGTGGTGGTGGCACATGCCTTTAATCCCAGAAATTGGGAGAGAGAAGCAGGTCTCTGTGAGTTTGAGGATCTCTGTGAGTTTGAGGCCAGCCTGGTCTACAAGAGCTAGTTCCAGGACAGACTCCAAAGCTACAGAGAAACCCTGTCTCAAAAAAAAACAAAACAAAAAGACATTAGGACAGAGCATACAGCATGGATGTGTGGCCTAACAACAATACGTATAAATGACCAGAAAGTATATGAACCATTTGTAACTGTACTAGTAACTTTTAAAAATGCAGCCAGAGTCATGAGATAATGCATTTATATCTGCCAAGCTGCCAGAGCTCAAAAAGATAATGCAAGAAGGACATTAGGGGAGGGGAGACTTTGAATAAGAGACACATCCCTGCTGGCACTTTGTCTCCGTTGGATGTGCGGTCAAAGCCCTAGAACCTTCCATCTGCTGGTACCAGAACTCTCATTTCTAAACCTGGTTCCTACAGAAGTGACCAGGCATATGTAAAGTAAGGAGCTTCCATCACAGTGGCACCGGGCATGGAGAATGGGAACTGCCCAGATGTGTAGTCACAATCCCAATCACCTCTCCTCCAGCTCTCCCAAGGTCACTTCAGTCCTCCAGTCAGATTTGAGAACCTGAGTAGCTGTGATTTGGCTAAAGAGTCCCAACCCAGTATTTCTCTGCCCTGAGTCTCATAGCGCCCCCTAGTGTGGCAGTGGTAGGAAAACTCTTAGGCTTTCTAGTTCTAAAACCAGAAGGCAGTGGCTGCTAGGATTTCATCTGTGCTTTGTTCGCTGGTGTGTAGAAGGAAATAGAAAACACTTCCTGTTTCTACGAGGAGATACTTTGATTTCTATTTTTTAAATAATGTCTCATGAAATTTCCCAGACTGGCCTCAAACTTGTTGTCCTCTTTCAACAACCCTGTGTGGAAATTGCTTTGCTTTGGTTTTAATACCTGGTTCCTTACTTTTAGGATGATAGCAAGGAGGCAAAGGGAAAGGGGGAAAAAGAGTCATTGCATAACAAGTTATTGTTTGTTGCAAGGTTAAAAAAGTTCTGGAGATGATGGTGTTAGAGCAAGGTAAGCACCAAATCATACATCACAAAGTGTATGTGTGTGCGTGCGTGCGTGAGTGTGTGTGTGTTTATATGGCCCAGACTGGTTTGTGTGTGTGTGTGTGCGCGCGCGCGCGTGTGTGTGTGCATGTTTCCAGACTGGTTTGGATCTCCTGAGCTCAAGATATCCTCCCGCTTCATCCTTCCAAGAGTATAGGACTGTGCCACCACGTGCAAAGGACATGCATGGGATGACAGGATGCTCCTCTAGTGTGTATAATATCTGGTATTTTCCTGAGATTGCCCAAGAGCAAAAATTGCCTTTCTTTTTTCTTTTTCCTCTTTTGAATTTTCTCTGAGGACTTTAGCTCTTTCCCCGTTGTGCTAAAAGTGTTTTACAAATGACTGTGGCTACCAACGGTCTTTCACATTTAAGGTTATATATGTACCTTACAGAGCTGAGAGCAAACACAAGAGGGAGCAGAGTCGTGGGGGCCCTCCAGCCTTCAGTGAGGAGTGTGTACTTCATGAGAGCATCACACCAGCGGCTCCCCTCTCGCTAGGCAAGAAAGAGAGGCTCCCCTCTCTTTATAGAGAGCCCCGAGTTTCTCCCTTAGAGTAGGACCCTCTGCAGCCATGACCTGAAGGAAGGGACATGAGCTCTCCTTATCCAGATCTTCATTTTCCCTGCCTCTGTGACACCTGACCCGGGGCCCAGAAACTCCCTAGCGGTCCCTGGCAATGGTCCAGCACCTCCAGGCTCCTCTGTGCCTTTTCTGGGTTTCTGTTCCCATGTTCTGCTCCTAAGGTCTTTATTTCCTTCCCAATTTTCATGGCTGCTTTGAAACCATATATTTACAATCTCCTTCTGCACTCTGTCGCTAAGCTTCAACTTTAAAAGAAAAACCATGGATCTATTACTTGGATTGGATCCTGCTTGCCATGTGTCCTTGGTGCTTGTCCAGAAGTCACAGGGCTGGGATTGGCACCAGATAAAAGTGAAACTGTGCTACTTTACACCAGGTAAGGTTTCTGTACCCCACACTGGGGAAATTGCCAGTGCTTTTTCCTCCACTGCCACCGATCCCAGCGGTTGCTACCCCATCAGACCCACTTTCCTGCCCAGGACCACCTTGGTCCTGCCACCTCCAGATGCCTTTCTACACACACTGCCACAGCCAGAGGCCTTCCAGATACACAGATGCTCAGTGCTTCCCTGACCTTTAGAGCAAGTCGGGTCAGCGTTGCTACCCTTAGCATGACATTAGAGGCCTTTGGAGAACTGGGCTCTGCCTACGTCTCTTTGTAGTTTCTCAGTGAGCCATGCATTCTTAGCAACCTCCTAGCTTGGCCCGTGCTGGCCACTGCATGAAGTGCCCTTTCGCTCCTTTTATTCCTGGATAGTTCAAAGCCTGTGTTAGGGGAAGGAACCCTTATACTCCAGCCTCATTGTTTCCTTGAGTGTAGAGGGACATCCATCAATGAAACACCCCTAGATTCTCATCTTACTACACACCACTTTCTAGGTCTTCAGCTGCTAGTCTCAAGAAAGCTCTCCATGACTTGCCAAGTTGGGGTTAGTCTTCCATAGTTAATATATGCATATTTCCTCTTTTCTAAAAAGAAGTATTACATTTATTTAAATTTTCTGTGTGTGCATGTATTTATGTATGTATATACATGTGCATGCCATAGCAAATAGAGGTATGAGGACAATGTGCAGAAGTTTGTTCTCTCCTTCTAGCCTGTAGAAACTAAACTCAGGTCATCAAACTTAAAAGCAAATGCCTTTAGCCACTGGCGATCTCACTGCTCCGATTTCACCTTTTCTATAAAACTATAACACTGGCATAGGAAAGGTGGGGAGAAACCGGGAGTCTTTCTCCAACTTGGCCAGACTGTAAAAGAGAAGTTTCTTTTACAAATCTTGCTTCCTAGTTTCTTTCCAAACACAGGGGATCTTAAGGCAACAGAGTACCCAGTTTCACTAAAGCGCTTTCCAAGGCCACATTGTAACTAATTTTGAAGAAGTATATACTACTTGTTGAGTTTTTGTGTCGATTTTTCAAATTTACACGTGACTCCTTTTTTTGCCCATGTGTCATTGACTGCATCCCAGCCTGCTTTTGTGGGGTTTGTAAAATACGGCTAAATGTGGAGGGCCAACAGGTGGCAGGGAGGTACAGCCCGCACTCCGGAACCGGCAGATAAATCGAGGTGTCTGGAGCACCCAGAGTTCCAAATGCTTAATACTTATCAGCAGCGGAAGCAGCGGACACAAAGATGCACTTAGCTGCGCTGCTCCAGGGAGAAAATGGGGGTAATTGAAATTAACTTGGCTCCTGCCGATTTTCCCTCCTCTGCTAATCACCAGGAAATCTGCTGCTGGCTGAACAGGAGGGCCTGAGGGCCAATGCCCTGGGGAGTCCAGGGCTCAATTAAGCTCTGGAAAATTGGATTTCTGGCCCTGAGGCCAGGGGGCTGGGGTTGGCGTTGAGGCATGAGCTGCCAAAAGGTATTAGGCCAAGAGCTGGCCAGATGGGTTCAGCAACTAATTCAATCTGGCTTCCCAGAAACAAGACTTGGAAGGCTGGAGCCGTGAGCCTGAAGAACTGAGACTCTGGCTCCTAGGCTACAGCCCTGTGCTGCCCTGGGCCCTCCTTGTGGCCCAACTCAAGGAGCTCTGTGCCTGGCACCTGGTCTCTGTCAGCAGTGTGTTGACAATCCTGCCAACCAATGGTGAATAGCAGTTGGACTAGGAAAATCTCAGTCTTCAGGTGGGCGTTAGCTTGCTATAGTATGGGAGTGTCTGTGTGTGATCCTTCAGCACAGGCATTCATGTTTCTGAGAACTGTCATAGTCTATTAAGACAGCAAAAGAGTAGTCAGGAAATGGGATGGGAGAGGTTGACAAAAAAGAAGATGGGCAGTGTTCAACAGAGTGCAAAAGAGACCCTCAGGATGGTGACAGAGGAACGTGCGGAGAAAGAAGAGGCAGAGAGGGACATCTACACAAAACAGGACAGAAGGGATATAGGCAGCTTAGAAAGAGAAGAGAGAGGAGGGAGGGAGAGTCCAAAGTAAGGGAGGCAGGCAGGAAGGCAGAGAAACCTGTAAGTGAAAGCAACCAAGGGAGCCTGGAGCAGGGCTTGAACTGGTAAATGGGACTTCTGGAGGAGAGGCAGGTGAGGTTTGGATGGTGGGAGAATTCAGCCATGGCTGGGAGCAAAAGAGTCGTTGCTGGGGTGGCTGTAGGGATGGCCATTGTAGGCAGATGCTTCTTGTCCCAACTACCTTCTCCCAAATAACCAACACAGAGGCTTAATATTAATTACAAATGCTTGACTGGTAGCTCAGGCTTATTACTAGTTAACTCTTAAACTTTAATTAACCAGTATTTCTTATCTATGCTTTACCATGTGGTTCATGGCTTGTTACCTCATTTTTCTACATGTCCTGCTTCCTCGGTGGCTGATTGGCATCTTCTCTGACTCCACCTTCTTCTCCCTAGAGTACTCTGTGTCTGGCTGTCCCACCTATATTTCCTGCCTGGCCACTGGTCTGTCCACTTTTTAGTAACCAAGGAGCATAATACATATTCACAGTGTACAGAAGGATTATTCCACAGACTTCCCCTGTCTTATCTAATTAAAAAAGAAGTGTTTTTTAACATAGTAAAACTATACACAGAACAGTTATCAGTTATTAAGAATTACAGTTATGTATCCAGTCCATTTGGATTTGACAAAATTAGAGAAAATACTCTACCATCTATCTTATTTTTGTGAATCCAAAGTTTTGTATCTAATTTACCTTTTATCATAACTAAGAAAACCATAACAATCTCATCTTCAACTCCATCAGAGACCCCAGAAGGGTGAAATGTTACCTAATGACAGGGACATCTCACTCTTTAGATAGTTGCCCAGAGATCCTCTGTAATGTTGGGGCATCTGACTCTATTATAGGCCTAGCATATCTGACAGATTTTTTTCAGAAGCAGGAAATTCTGAAGGATTGTCCTACCTTGTCTTGGCAAAATTTGGCAGTCACCTTTATTGCATCCTACCGGTTTAGTTTGGACAGTATTTGTTGGCAATTGAGGCAAGGGCAGTTTCTTTGCACGTGTGACTAGCTTTTGCTATAAAGAAAGCAAACTCCATATGGAGTTTCTTCAAAGCCCATCACCTTCTCTGAAGTAGATTGGTGCTTCCAGAAGCAGATGTGTTTTATAGTCATTAAAAGTCTTGGGTTTTTAAACATATTAAAATGCCATATACTGTAGGTCTTTGAAGTGTTTGAAGATCATCTATCTGTCTAAATATATCTGTGTATAACCTTAAAAACAAACCTAACATGACCATAATTTTGGCTATCATAGATGACTATTAATCTGTATTCCTTAAATATACATTACATTTTTAAATGAGCTACATGAGCACAATACCTCAAGCAAGAGTAGAATTATAGGTACAGCCTAACAATAATATCTTTAAATTTGTATCAATAAACAAAATCCATACCAATGTAAAATATTTAAGATTAATAATTGTTTCTGGATTAAAGTAGATTCAATAATCTACTCTTTTATTCTATCATTTCTAGACATGCCCCCTTTTCTTTTAAGAAAGAGATCCCTGAATCTAATCTTCTTTGTTTAGCTTTTTTTCCTGGCCATTACTAATAACAACTTATAAGCACCACCCCCTTAAATGATAATAAATATCTATAACCCATTTTTTGGGAATATGGGCATAGTTTTTTAGACTACTTCCTGTTAACTGGGGGTGCTGTTATCTTTGAGGAAACTTTGAGAAAATCAGGGTAATTGTTAAGTCTTGGCTGTATTATTCTGTGAGGCCAGATCATCTCAGAAGGCAAATGTTCTTCCTGACTAGAGGATTCTTTAAGACTTTTCCTGCCTCAATCAAGACTAATGAAGGTTTTAAACAGCCCCATTTCCTTATTCTTGGGTTCTGACTCTTATTCTGTCTTCCTGCCTCTCTCACTTGCTTTATTCCCTGGGCACAGAACCTTACATTATGATGTAGGTGGCACAGTTTGACAAAGACTCTCTAAGCCAGCCCAGTTCTGGGCTATGATGGACAGGTGCTTTCAAGCCTGCGTATTATCCCCATAGTTCTGATTGACATGTTAAGCCAAAGTTAGTCCTTTATCACTTTCAGCTAGTCCTTCCTCCCAGAGGAAGTGGGGAAACCTATGGCTAACTGAGGTGCCTATTTAACATATTAAAGCAGGTTCTCTCTCCCAGCATCCCTCAGTCCCTACAGGGTGCGGCTGGCATACTCCATCTCCTACCCAGCCCAGAGGCTGGGCTGCCCTTCACTCAGCTGCCCTTCCCTGTATAATCCAGTCATTTGGTTAGCTGGTCTTTTGTTTACTCTTTACCCTCCTGGCCTCTTGGTTTCCTGACTTCTTCCTCCCCTCTCTCCTCACATGGCTTAGGGTCAAATTCATTCTGGATGTTCCCAGATGTCCCTGCCTCTGTCTCTGCTCCTTTTATCTAAATAAACTTTCCCCTCCACCACATCTAGGAACAGTCATATCCTTCCTTTTTTATTTATTTCTTCATTCAGGAATCATATGCGGGGAGTCTCTCGGTTCTTCTGTGTTCTGTTCTGTCACCTAAGACTTTTCTTGTGATTCTTTCAGGTCCTCCTTCCCGGGGAGCAGACTCACAGAGCCTAGAGGGACTGAGCACAATGCAGGGCTGTCTGGTAGGCAGTTTGTCCAACCCTACCCCTTCCAGAAACTTGTTTGCAGGTTCCCATCCTATCCCAATCCATTGCTACCCTTGCTACCAGGTGACCTTCTCCTGCCCATAGCAACCAGTCCTCTCAGGCACATGGGAGCTCCCGGGGACAGGGGTGTTGCAGGCCTAAACTTCTCTCCTGACACACAGCTCCATAGCCCAGTTAGTGGGCCTCAGTCTGGGCTACCATCCCTGGGGAGTGTTTGAGTGTCTGTGAGTGTGTGTGAGTGTGTATGTGTGTAGCTCAGAGGACAGCCTTGGGCATCAGTCAGTCCTTACTTTCCACCTTGCTGTTTTTCTACTGTGTCTATCACTCTAGCTGGTTCACAAGCTTTTGGGGAGTCTCCTGACTGTCTCTCATTTCCCTCTCAATCCCACAGAGACGCCGGGATTATAGACACTCAAGTTACATGTCTGTTCTTTTGGGTTTTTTTGTTTTGTTTTTTCTAGACAGGGTTTCTCTGTGTAGCTTTGGGGTCTGTGCTGGAACTCACTCTGTAGACCAGGCCGGCCTCGAACTCACAGAGATCCGCCTGCCTCTGCCTCCCGAGTGCTGGGATTAAAGCATGTGCCACCACTGCCTGGTTTACGTGTCTGGTTTTTATGGGAGTTCTAGTGATTTGAACTTAGTTTTTATTGCTTGTATAACCAGTGCTTTTATCCACTGAGCCATCACCTCAGACCCTTCTGGGGAGTTTTAAAGGCAGCCAGCACCAGAATCCCACCCCCAGATACCCTGCTATAGTTGGTCTGAGGTATGGTCTGGGATTCAGGAACTTTTTAAAGCTCCCAGAGGATCCTAATGTATACTCAGGATAAAGAACCAATGTCACACTTTGATTGTGTGACACAGAGAAATAGACCCGGAGCTACACTGGAAGCTTCCTGCAGTCTTTCATAGTGTCAGAAAAATGCCATTCTTGGAAGTAAAGTCATCAATGATCTTCCCAAGCTTTGGCCCCAAGGAGCAACAATACCAACCTTTGAGGCAAGATGTGCCCACTGGTGCTACAGTGGCATGACTGTTATGGGCATAACCAATTGCTTTCTGATGAAATTGGAGGCCCACTCCACAGAGGAACTTCTTTCCCAGGGCTGTAATCTTGCCCATGACTGGGAAAGGCCCACGTCCCAGGGGAAAACTGTTGCTTTAGTACATGGACATGGTGTCAAACTGCCTTCTCAATGAATCTTTATGCTTATGCCCATATATTAGTGCTGCCTTTGGTCTTGGTTGGAGAAACTTCTGTTTGCAGTAGGCAATGGTCAAAGTGCTGAGAATAAGTGACTGTTGAGTGCTGGGCCCTGTTCTGACATCTCTATCACCCATCCCCCAAGGAAGAGGGAGGACTGTAGAAGAGAGGACAGAAAGAATGCTTGAGTTGGAGGGTGGGAGGAATGCTGGAAATCACTGTTTTCTGGACATGACATGGACGTGGCTGTTATACCCATGAACTCATAACAGTGACTGCTTGTGTAAGACCAACAGAAGACTGGACCCAGCCTGGGGTTGGCTGCGCAGACCTTTAATCCCAGCACTCGGGAGGCAGAAGCAGGCGGATCTCTGTGAGTTTGAAGCCAGCCTAATCTACAAGAGCTAGTTCCAGGACAGGCTCCAAAGTTATAGAAAAATAATGTCTCGAAAAAAAACAAAAACAAAAATAAAACAAGCAAAAACAAACAAACAAAAACAAAAACAAACAAACAAAAAGCCCAGAAGCCTGGACCCATCATCTTTCCATCGCTGGTGAGGAGCTCCATAATACCTATTCCTCCCTGAGGAGACCTGAGCTGTTAACGGCTGCAGAAGAAGGGGAAGTCATTCTTCAGGGGTGTACCCACTGCTAAGTTGTTAATTAAACCTCATCCGTGCTCATGCAAGCTCCCTTGATTAAATGCAGTGGGCCACGCAGTGGGGTGACAAGAAAATGACAAGGAGAGGGCTGGAGAGATGGCTCAGGGGTTGAGAGCACTGGCTGCTCTTGCAGAGAACCCAGGTTTGCTTCCCAGCACACACATGGGGGCTCACAACCATCTGTAACTTCAAATCCTGGAATCTGACGCCCTCTCTTGTCTTCTGCAGGCACAGCACGCTGCACATACATTTGTTACAGAACATACATGTAAAATAAAGTACATAAACCTAAAACTTTTTTTTTTTATAAAAGAAAAAAAGAAAAGAAAACCCATGAAAGTAGATGGAGGACTTACTGGGAAGAGGAGATTTGGCGGGAGGGGGAAATGCACCCTAAGGGGGATTTGAGCCAAGTGTATACACACACATGAGGTTGTGAAGGAATGCATACACTTAACAAAGACCTGATATTCCTGAGCCATGGCTTCCTGTGTCAGGGAGGGACCACAGATGCGTATTGACAGAGGCCCTAAGTGTTGGCTTCAGCTGGGGTGCGACAGAGAGGAAGGCAAGGTGATGGTTGGTACCCTGCACCTCTGCATGCTTTACCTCACTGGCCCAGGGGTGACTGCTCTGTCCCTCCCAGAGAGGCTCTTCAGGGCTCCCACTATGTTCCTGCTGATACATCCGCTCCCAGGGAGGCAGAGGGGTTGGTTTTGCCCTGAACTGCCCCCAAGTTAATGCTCTAAGAGCTCAGGCCTGAGTACCTCCTGGTACCGAGGTAGGAATCCCTGTCACTACAAAGGCCTCGGAACGTTCCTTCCTGTCTCTGAGTCTCACTGGCTTCCTGCATTTGTAGATCTCTTACTTTCAGAGAGAAATACCCTGTGTGGTCAGTTCCCAGAAGCTAGGCCTGGGCAAAACTAATCAGAGCCTCTGGAGGGCAGTTGGTTACCCAGCTTCACCCTCCCAGCATTGCCCAGGCCTGCAAGGTCCAGACCTCCAGAACTAATGGCTAATACAACTAAAGAGGTCAGAGCTCTTCCCAGATGGACTGCAGAGTTCCAAGGAAGTGCTCTCTGCAGACTATTGTAAAAGCTTCCCCGTGGTCAGCTGATGGTGTCATTGGCAAGCAGGTCACTGGGCCTGGTCCCTGGAGGATCTGGTGTCCAGGGGCATGAGTGTACCAGTGGCAGAGCGGTGGTGCAGTAGAGCCATCTGAGGAACAAGGAGTGGCCAGTCTCCAAAGGCCATTCACCCCAGTCTCCTCATTTGACCACAGATGGGAGTGGCCATTTGAGTGATAGCAAACTCTAAACAGATTAAGAGTTTACTACATCTGCTAGCCCCACCACACAACCAGGAACACAAGTTCAAAGAAGGGAGACAAGTTATGACCACCCACCAGTAGCCAGGAAACTGCCAAGAGATGCAGATGTGCTCTGTGGGAGGAGGAAGCAGACAGCTCAGTGTGCCAGTGTGGTCCATGCACGCTAGGTGGAGAAACCAAGAGAAGTTAGACCTGTCGCCTTCCTCCAGAGCTCGGGACAACCCTAGGGGCGCCAGTCCCTGGTCTGATATAGAGCTCTAGGGGAGGAAGGAGTGGGAAGGGGGAAGGCACAGCTGATTGATCTCAGGAATGGACCTTCATGAGTGAATATGCTCTGTCTGTCTGTGGTGACTTTCCCATCTGACTCTTGACATTGCCCCGTGTGCTTGTCACACCTTGCATCACAAATCTAACATCCACTAGAGAACTCTGTCTCTGGGGATGGGCAGAGACTTCTGCCAACCCTGTGCCTTCTCCTGTTCCCAGTATGCACGGCCTGCCCCCAGGACTGTCTGCAGGTATTAGACCCACCAGACACATCACAGAGAGCAGAATGGTTCTAGGTGTGGTGCAAAGTGTAGTAGGGGAGTGGAGAAGAAACACCATCTCTGCTTCTAAGAGCAATAATAATAATTATATTAATACTGATGATGATCATAATGAGGGGGAGGAGAAGCAAAGAAGAAGAGGAAGAAGAGAAGGAGGAGGAGGAGGAGGAAGAGGAGGAGGAGGAGGAAATACCATCTTTAACAGGTGGGAAATCGCCTGATGTTAAAACCTTTACAGAAGGCAGGTAAATGTTCATAAAGCTTCCTGGCCCTGTGTTCTTCTAACTAAGAGGGCTAAGAACAACAAGGCTTGTATGTGGTGGGGGAGGCAGGTTGGAGGAGTGTTTTCACAGAGAAGAGAGAGGTAGGAAAAGACAGGGGTGTAGCTGAGGAGTGTAGGTGAACTTCAGAGGCCCACTCCCCGGAACTGACAATGGCTTTGCATTCAGTAGCCCCCATCTTATACTGTTATCAGAGAAGAACAGCTTCATCTGGGCTCCCTCCCTGTCTCAGAAGCTCTGAGGCTTTTCCCTTTGTTTCTTAGCACATTACCCCTGAATGGATCATTTGGTGCTTGTCCTGTGTACTGGTGTGGCTCCTTCCTTAGACCTGGAACTCCAGGGTAGATCTGGTGAGGCCAGGAAGGAGGGAAAGGACAAGACAAAACAAATTGACCTTTACTCTCACTTGGGGTTGCGGGGAGGGGTGTGTGTGAGATGTGTGGGGAGGGGGTTGGGGGGTATGGGATGTGGGTGTGTTTTAGTCAGGCAGGGTTGGTTTGTTGATCAGCTGGTTGGTTTTTGAAATGGGATCTCACTGTGTGAGGACTTTAGCCAAGACTGACTTAAAGCTCGCAATCCTCGAGTGCCAGGATCATGCACCACTATGCTCTGCTCAAGAGAGTTCTTTTTAATTGTGGTGAAATACACACAAAACTTACTATTCGAACCCTGTCAGTGTAGACTCCATTGATGCTTTCTGTTGGGTAACCATCACCCCGTCTAGCTCCAGAACCTTCTTATTTCAAAAGAAATCCAAACCCAAGAAATGTCACTCCCCGACCCCTCCCCCAGGCAGTATCTCTGTGGCTTTGCCTGAGTCAGAAAGATGTTTCCATGTTTGTGGTCCATTTAAAATGCAAATAACCACAGAGGATGCAGAATTTGCATTTTCTATTTCATTCATTTCCACAACACAGGCCATCTGCCCTCCTCTAGTTTAGGGGTGACTTCATCCCTGTGCCGCATAGGTGACACTAGTCTAGACCTGAGGAGGCCTGTGAAATATCATGAAGGCCTCTGAGTCTCTTGGGTCTTCCACATCCCCATCTTGAAGCAGGAGAGGAGAGCTGCATGCATGTCCCTCCATCTTCCTGATCAGCGCACTCTTTCCTACTGCGGCATGGGGGACTGGGTTCTGTGCTCTTCCCAGGACTGTGCTCTTACACAGGCTCGGCACCGTCTGTGTAAACAGGTGCAGCAAAAAAGCAAACCACAAACAAACATTTCTCTTCATCCCTCCTCAGACCCTTTGCTTGTGGTTCTTGGCCTCCTAGATATTGTTGTGTGGTGAAAGGGGGCAGAACAGAAGCTGGGAGAGGCGAAGCCAGGCCATCTGAGGGGAACTAAAGGATGGCAGGGAGGACAGGGGTTGGCCTGGTGTGACAGGACAGGGTGTGGGGGAGGGTGAAGCCAACACAGGATTACAGGACTGGGCTGGGTGTTGAGTTTCAGTGAAAACAATGAAGAGAGAGTAAGATTTGAACACTTCTGAAAGGCCTAGGCTTGGAGGCAGCAGTGCTTAGAGGAGGTGTGAGGGATGCTGGATTGCACAGTGTAGTATGTGACATCAGTCCCTCCTCTGTGGATCCCCAGGAAACCAGCACTGGGAAATTCTGTTCCAGTTCGGCACTTTTGCTCTTGAGTTGGCTAATTTTTCTGGTATTGTGTTTATTGGCTTGGCTCTGTCTGAATTGCACAGAAGCCTCTTCAGTAGGTTTTTTTCGCTGCTCAATTTGCCAGATATTGAGTTTCCTGTTCTGCAGGTTATGTTAACCACTTTAAAAGTCTGTCCGAGGGGGAGACACCTTACCGGTCATCTCTGGAACTCCATCTCCCTAGTCCAGGGTCTCCTGAATAGAGAGACATTCCATCCAGAGGATAAACTGAATGGGGTCCTATGCTGCCAACTGAGGCACCTCACTCTTTCCTGCCCCTTATCCATAGGCTCCTACTTCCTGGACCCCAGGACTTTTCCCCAGGTTCCCTTATACCTGCTGGGGAACAGGTGTAAAGCTTCCTCTGCCTGCCCTTATGTATACTGGGTCACTGTGGCAGTCACAAGATTCCAAGCAGGGACAGGCTACCGGGACCAGCAGGTAGCTGGTGGGGATGCTTGCATCACTCCAGCAACACTGGAGGCTTGTGATGTGGGATTCCCCTCTGTATGCTGTGAATACCATTGGTGAATAAAGAAACTGCTTTGTGCCTACAGCAGAACTATAGGGGAACAGAGCTGGTGGAGAAAACTAAACTGAATGCTGGGAGAAAGGAGGCAGAGGCAGAGAGAAGCCAGAGACAGAAGTTTTGAAACTTTGTTGGTAGGCCACGACCTTGTGGTGATGCACAGATTAATGGAAATAGATTAAATTAAGATGTAGGAGCTAGGGGGCTGGAGAGATGGCTCAGTGGTTAAGAGCATTGCCTGCTCTTCCAAAGGTCCTGAGTTCAATTCCCAGCAACCACATGGTGGCTCACAACCATCTGTAAAGAGGTCTGGCGCCCTCTTCTGGCCTTCAGGCATACAGACAGAATATTGTATACATAATAATAAATAAATAAATAATTAAAAAAAAAAGATGTAGGAGCTAGCCAATAAGAAGGAAGAGCTAATGGGCCAAGCAGTGATTTAAATAATATAGTTTCTGTGTGATTATTTTGGGGCTGAGCAGACCCGGGAATGACCAAACAGTCTCCTTGCAACAGGCTTGTGTCTGTATCCACTCCAGCCAGCTCTAGCCCTGCCAATGTGGCCTTCTGGGAAGATGTGGGTCCTTGGCCTAATCACAGTTCAGTCTCAGAGTCAATGAGCCTATTTCTTTTCTCAATGGCCTCATTATGGCCTCTGGTCACTTCTGAAATGAGGCAGTTATGTCTTCCTCTGTGGGCTGCTGGGAGGACAGAGAGAATAGATGCAATATGGTAACCCCACACTCAGTTCAATGGGACCTTGAAATGCCAACCCAGAACTTGGGTGCACAGCTAGTGTGTGTGTGTGTGTGTGTGAGAGAGAGAGAGAGAGAGAGAGAGAGAGACAGAGAGAGACAGAGAGAGAGACAGAGAGAGAGACAGAGAGAGAGACAGAGAGAGAGACAGAGAGACAGAGAGAGAGACAGAGAGAGCGCATGCATGCATGCGCGCATGCCTATGCACTCTTAGAGGCCAGGGAGGACATTGGGTGGCCTGCTCCATTGCTCTTTGCCTTGTTTCCTTCAGACAGTATCTCTTATTGAACCCGAAGCTAGACTGGCTAGCCAGCAGCTCCCAATAATCCTTTGGTGTCTGCTGCCCCGACCCCAGTGCTAGGCTTACAGGAGAGTGCATGATCGTATCCAGCTTCTTGCTTGGGTTCTGGAGTTTGGCTTCAGGTTCTCTTGCTTACACAACACGGACCTTATACACTTACCTCCTCAGCCCCCACCCTTGATCTCAAATGAAGCCTTTGAATTTCTGGAACAAAATCTTTTTTCCCTGGGCAGTCAGTTGGCCCTTAAGTCTGTGGTCCAACGCAAGGTCAGGAACTTGTAGCGTGCAGAGAAGAGACACCTTTGTCTCTCTACCCAGCTTGCTCCTGAGACGGCCATATTTCCAGACATCATTTCTATTCTGTGGGGGAGCTTAGGGTCGTTTTTGATATTCTACACTGCTGATGGTTAATGGGGGGGTGGAATGCTGGTCCTATGGTCAGGAGTCTACCCTGTTTCTAGCTCCCTCCCTCTACTTTGTCATATCCCACCCCATCCCTATCAGTGAGGTGAGCTGCCCCTGCCTGGGGAACAAAAGAGAGGCCAGAAGCAGAGAGAAAAGTGGATATCTCAGGACCAGGACGTGATCCTGTTACAATTACCTCCATGTGGGAGTGGAGTCATTTCCCTGAGTATCCCTCCGCCTCCCCCCAGCAGTGGCCCTCCTGGGCCAGAAGGGAGGTATCTGTAGACATGAAGTCTCAATGGGTAAGGTACCGGGAAGTTCAGAGCCCTCCCTATGGTGTGCTTCCCACAGCCCCTTCCTAATTACTCTGCTTGCTCTAAAGCTAATTAACTGAGAGCAGTAATGGGCTTTCACAGTGGGGTTCCTAGGCCATATGGCTCGGTGCCTCCTGGGTTCTCCAGGGATGGCATTTGGGAAGCTGAGGGGATGACAGATGGGCCTGGTGACATTCAGGAAATTATGCGGACCTGCTCAGCCATGGGCCCGCAGCCCTGATTCATGGTGGGCCTCCGAGGCCAGGGCCTGAGAGGGAGGACAAATATGAATTAGTGATCACGGGAGTGTGTCCTGCCAGCTGCTGTGAAACTCAAGGGCCCTTTAAATAAAACTGATAACAGATGAACATCCAGGGGGCCTCCCAGCCCAGGGACTGACTTGTACAGGCAGTGGAGGAGTAACTTCACTGGACTCCTGCCAGAGATGCAGCCGTATCACACATCTTTGTCTGTCGAGTGGGGGAAAAGTTACCTCTCTTAGCTGAGTCCGGAATGAAATCCTGTGTGTATATAACCTCTCCAGAGCTGGTACAGAGAACTGGTTAGTCTTCCATTCATGGACACGTACTGCCTTCTTTGCTGTAGGAAAAATGGCTAACATTGTGCAATTGTCACCAGCAAGGGGCACATGGAAGAAGGGGAAACAGTCACGTACACACCCCCACCTCCACCCCTGCACCAGGAACTTGGGGAAGGAGGAGGAAGGAGGAAGGCTGGGCTAGTGTATGAAGCCACACAGGTGAAGATTAGACACAGGGGGCATCTGCTGCGAGGGAATTGTCATGTGTTAGAAATGACAAGAGCCGTGGCGTTAGGCAGACCTCTGCTAGCCGTGGAGAGTCACTGGAGACTTTTGAGGAGGTAACAGAGCTGGAGACACCATGGAGAGAAGGCCAGAGGGGCTGAGACCCAAACCAGATGCTAAGGGCTAGGGGAGCGTGGAGAAGACACATCACAGAGGTTGGGATGGGACAGCCAACAGTCACGTAAACTGCAGCCATAGCTGATGGGAGAGGGGTCTAGAATTATGCCCTAATGGGAAGTCTGAGGGCTGGACTAGGACAGGGCCTCACAGTGGGTTTGAAAAAGGTGATGGAGTTGTGTTTGAACACGAGTGCCTGAGAAGCAATGCAGGAAATGACCAGACAGGCCGATGAGTCAGACAGAATCCCAGGCTTACATCCTTTACTTGGGGATCCCACCCACCCCTTGCTCAGTGACGGCAGTGGAGAAGTAGGGCAGCGAGGCTAAGTGGTGTTTGGTACTCACTGCAGTCCTTTGCATCCTGCTTAAGCAGAGAAGAGGAGATGAGAAGCCATCTGCTTCTCCATCCCACAACAGAGCAAGTGTCCTTGCTTGGGGTTCGGCACCGTGGCTCTGCTGCCCTGGATTCTGTGCCCCCAGTCTGCCAGGGTCTCTGTGCTGGCTTCAGAGACTACGTCTCAGAATGGAAAACTAGGACTCAGCCCCCACCCATTAGATTAGAAAAACTAAAGTCCTGCCCTTCCAAATCTCAATTTCTTTTTCATTTCCATAAAAAAGACCACTTCAAGATAAATTTAATCTTCTTTTTGGCCTCAATGACTAAATCTGAAATTGGAATTTTAATTCTCCCGCTCCCTGGATGAAATGAGCAGTGTGAAGCCAACACGAGGCAGCCTCCTAATGCAGCGTGATGCCTAGCAAGGGGTTCTTGAGGCTCTCACTGCTGCTGCTGGAAGACGGAATCAGCTTGCTGGGAAGAGGCAAAGGCTTTGTTGGCTTTTGTTAGGAAATGGCCACTAACTGCACAACAGCTTTAGAAAAATGAACACCCACACGTATTCTCTCTTTAGATTCTGAAGTCCTCACTTGATGATATTGCTTCAGTTTCTCCTGAGTGTCTACATCATCAGTAGGTTTTGTAGGACATGTATGAAGACAGGAGTCCACACGGATGAGCCTAGAATTTAGGGTACCTCAGGACACACCAATCTCACCCATTGTAGTCTATAGTTAAGCCAATCAGAGTCTGGCATACCCCCAGCCCTAATGATCACCTGGGAAGTGGGCTCTTGACCTGAAGTGTTCTGTCAGAGTCAAAACTAAAACTTTCGTTTAGTAGTTTAGAAAATGAACACACACACATATTCTTTTAATATTCATTTATTAGTTAAAGAAAAATGAAAGTTTCCTTTTTTTAGATCAGGACTCACAGTCTTTCCCACTAGGAACCTTTTCACCAGAGGAAGTTTTATGCAGCCTGGGTAAGTAGGTATATAAGTCAAACATTTACTGATAATAAATCACAAATTTATTTTAAAAGAAATATTTAGTATACAGACAGTTTTAGCAGCTATAAGAGATGAAAGCAAAGTCATATACCACATGAGGTAAATCTGCTTATTTATTTTTATACAAAGAATTAAATCTTGACTGATGCTGCGGGACACAGAGCATCTTTGATGAGTTTTGGAGTCAGTTGATATTTTGATTCTGTAATTTGCAAAGCTGAGAATGTCACTTTACATAAATATTCAGTACAAAAATGGAAGCAGTATGTTTAGGCTCATTACAGAATTGGGAAACTCTGTTGTGATTGTTGAAGCTATTCTGGGGCAGATTCTTCAGGAGGGGCTCAGAGCAAGGGGTCTGTACTCTAAGCAAGAGCCAAGAGACATCGCCTTTACAACGATCTGTCTTTGAGCGTCACAGCGCTACTGTAGAGAATTCCACACGTTAGTTAATGGGCAGGCTTGGATTATCTGGTTGGTCCCTAGTGGCCCATGGTATCTTACACAGATTGCTAGTTCCAAGAAGAACAACCCATACTATAAAATGTCTTCCTAGGCTGGCAAGATTGCTCCGTGGGTAAAGGTATTTGCCTTCAAATCTAATAATCTGAGTTACAATCTCCACATAGAAGGAGAGACCCTATTGCCACAAGTTGTCCTTTGACCTCGCACGAACTCTGTGTCATGTGCATGTGTGTGCACACACACAATAAGTAAACATAAAAATTAAACCTATTCCTCTACAAAATAGTGAAACGTCTATCTAATCACCCAGCTATGAGCTTTACACAGGTGTCCATCCTGTAAGACCTAAATCGCTAGGATACTGACATGGAAACACTGGCTCCCTTATCTGCCCTACCCCCACCCCCTTCCCCCACCCCATAAAAACTGCTCAGAAGGAGGCTGCAGAGCTTCCCTCTACTATCTTACCTCAGTGGATCAAATAAACTCTTTGCTTATGTCTTTCTCTGTCTTAGTGAATTCTTTCATTTCTCATCCCTCACTGGCATGTCAATGCCATGATACACAAAACCTAAGTTCACTTGATATTATGTGAAGTTCAAGTCAGTTACTCTATCAGCAATTTTTCTAAGCTGTTTTTTTGTTTGTTTAAGACAGAGTCCCACTAGGTAGCCCTGTCTGGTCTGGAACTTACTAGACCAGGCTGGCCTCTAACTCATAGAGATCTACCTTTCTTTACCCCTTGAGTACTGGGAATATACCACTATGCCCAGCTTAAACAGAAATTTAAAAAAAAAAAAAACCTGTTTAATTTTATTTTACAAGTATGAGTATTTTGCCTACATAAATATGCACCGCTTCCATGCAGATCAAAAAGAGGGTGTCAGACCGACCCCCAGAAACAGTAGCTATTGACAGAGCTATAATGTGGGTGCCAGGAACTGGAACTGGACTTTCTGGAAGAACAGTCAGTGCTCTTAATTGCTGTACCATCTCTCCAGCCCATCAAACAGCAATTTTCAAAGCCAAAATTGTAATACAATACAGCCAAAACATAGACTAATTTGGTACTTTCATGCTGAGGGATGCTGGTAGAAAAACATTATAAGTCTTTGCTTTTTAAAAAACAAATCATTTTCTAAAAGTAGAAAATTTTGTTTGTACAGTAAGAACAATCGTAACATACAATAGTCTTGAATCTAAGCCAGATGTTAGTTAACAAGCATTTATTGGCACGTGCGTTCAGAACCAAAGTTGCAGTGAAGTTCCGAAATAGGTCACAGGCAAGTGTATCCAGAACCACCTTGGCTTCTTTATAGATCTGAATTTGCATTATTAGCAATGTGAATTGTTTTACAGAAACCTCCCACCGTTGTCAACTTTTTGCAAGTCCCATATTTATCAATGTGATCCCATACGGGGTTTCCGCACTCAGTTTAGGATGCTGTACTCTGGACGACGCAGAGGGTAGAAATGAGACCTAAGCTGGGTGTGGTGGCACATGCCTTTAATGCTTTACTGTGAGTGTGCAGCCAGTAAGTTCCAGGACTGCCAGGGCTGTGTAGAGAGACCTGTCTAGAAGAAGCAGAAGAAGGAGGTGGAAAGGGGGCGGGGATGAGTCCTATAGTGGCTTCCTTGCGTGGCTGGGAGGAAAGCTGGATGGAAAAGTAAATGGCTATTCAGAAGAGCGCCAATCCCTGGGGAAGTCATGAAACACTCCCCTAGGTCCCAATCAAACTTTGACCGGTTGCCAGATTTTACTGGCCAGTCTTCACATTCCTCCTGCTTAAACCAATTTGTAGCTGAGAGAGTTCTAATCGAAGCAGGCACATACTGTGTACCTGCCATTTACATGGTGAATCTAATCCAGCCCTTAGAACAGCATTTTAATATCGAGCTTGGCAGCCTTGTGGAAGTGCGGAAGCCAGAGGTGAAAGTGATTTCCTGAGCACTAGGGTAAAGGAGTATGTCAGCTCAACCAGCTGGGGTTTCTGTTGTCTATAGAAGGAGAGGAAGGACCTGGTTGTCTACGAAGATTGAGTGGACAGAGGCTTACAGGACGGACCAGCAAAAGCAGCCCAGACCCTTGCAGATGGTTTGACGATGGTCTCACCCATGTGCCATTGCAGATTTAAGACCACAGGTTGCGAGATATCGAGGCAGGAGCCAGGCTGATGGCTGAAATCATAGCCTTGCAGAGAAAAACATCTGCCCCTTGCACGCAGAGGAGGCTTGACGTTTATGCAGATTAATTCTAGTTTGACATTTGGACTAAAGGAACGGCTAACCCTTCCCCTCCCGTAGGCCTGACCGGCAGGTGACCCCATCAAGCTGTTTGAAGCCCTTGCCTGGCTTCACATCTTTCTCTAGGATACAACCCTGAGGGGAAGGGCAGCTGCTGTTTCCTGGGCTCATTTGTCACCCTGGCTGTTTGGTTGGAAAGGCAGTCAGAGCTAGGTCTTGGTGGGTGAGCCGAAGGGGCAGATGGTGGCAAGCTGCATACGGGGGCTGCTCGAGGAACTTCCGCATGCCCTTTCGCCCTTTCCTAGTCCACTCTTAAGACTGGAGAGGGACAGCTTCCTTGACAGCTTTCCAATACAATGCCCCCTCCCTTGTTTTCGAACTGTGTGCTTTTGTTCTGTTGGTTCATTTGGCCCTAGAGACAGACCTGAAAGGATCAGGCTTGTGCTGGAGTGGAAGCCTGGGAATTAGCAGAGCCCAGCGAGAGCAGGTTGGTTAGCTACCTGGTCAAGTCAAGGCTTCTAGCTACCAGGTTGGTTAGCTACCTGGTCAAGCCAATGCTTCTAGCCTCTGAAGGAGACCTCTCTCTACACACCATACTGCTTCCTTCCTGCAAAGAGAGAAAAAACTAAAAGACTTGGGCTGTAGAGGTTGCTTAGTTGGCAGAATGCTTACTTAGTGCACACAAAACCCTGGATTTGTTTCCCAGCACCCCGTGAACCAGCTATGGTAGCATATGCCTCTAATTCCAGTGTTTGAGGGGTAGAAGCAGGGGAATCAGAAGTTAAGGGTCAGGGCTGTGAGTGAGTTCAAGGACAACTTGGGACACGTGAGACACTATAGAAAGGGAAGAGAGAGAGAGAGAGAGAGAGAGAGAGAGAGAGAGAGAGAGAGAGATGGAGGAGGAGGAGGAGGAGGAGGAGGAGGAGGAGGAGGAGGAGGAGGAGGAGGAGGAGAGAAAAGCACAGTTGAAACTTAGTATTCACCAACTGCTCCCAGCCAGTTCTTCTCCCAGCACAGCTTCCAGTGCCCTTGCTCTCATGTGCTCCCTCAGTGCCCTGTAGACACTGGGCACTACCTGCTTGACGCTCAGAGAACCCATCTCCACTGGGGCTGTGAGCTGCTCAGGGGATCCCTCCTGACAGCACAATAGAGAATGTTCCTCCATGGGGCATCCCTGACACACAGTTTTACAGATGTGTAAATGGTGCCGTGAGGCCTTTAACATTCATGACCCTGGCCACTAAGCCCTCGTTGTTCCTCCTCATTCTTTAAAGCCCCAGTTATTTCCAAAGCCCCAGTGGTGGTGGGAGTTGGTAGAGAAGCAGTGGTCTGTTCTCCTGTCCGCAAACTGAGAATATGGCATTTGGAGTAAGTCACCTGAGGATCCAAGCTTTGTTCTACTTTCCCTAGCAGAATAGACTTGAAAGTGTGGCTTCCAGATCTAGAAATTTTACCCCAGAGAGTAATCATGACTGTGACATGAGTTGGTGGGTTAAAAACACAAGACTCTATGCCAACACAAAATATTTTTAAAGAAGTCGGGCAGTGGTGGTGCACGCTTTTAATCCCAGCACTCAGGAGGCAGAGGCAGGCAGATCTCTTTGAGTTCCAGGCCACCCTGGTCTACAAGAGCTGGTTTCCAGGACAGGCTCCAAAGCTACAGCAAACCTTGTCTTGAAAAAAAATTTAAAGAGTAATAACAGAAACAGTATAAAGTCCTATTGTTTTAGGACATGCCTATGTACGAAGTAGGAAATCAATAAAGAGGACTTGATTTTTCATTCTCAGAATCTACCTCAGCAACCATGGAGTGGCTTAAATGAGAATGACTCCCACAGGCTCAAGTGAGTTGCACTATCTTGAGGATTAGAAGGTTGTGGTCTTTGAGTTTATGTGTCCTTGTTGGAGTAGGTGTGGTCTTGTTGGAATGGGTGTGACCTTGTTGGAGTGGGTGTGACCTTGTTGGAGTGGGTGTGACCTTGTTGGAGTAGGTGTGGCCTTGTTGGAGTGGGTGTGGCCTTGTTGGAGTAGGTGCAGCCTCATTGGAGAAAATGTGTCACTGGGGATGGACTTCAAGGTTTCTCAAGATTATGCCAGGCCCAGTCTCTCTGTCTGTCTCTCTGCTTTTGGATCAGGATGTGGCTCTTAGCTACTGTTCCCGCAACAAGTCTGTTGTCATGCTCCCGGCCATGATGATACTGAGCTGATCTTCTGAAAATGTAAGCCAGCCCCCAAGTAAATGTTTTCTTTAAGAGTTGCCATGGCCACTGGGCGGTGGTGGCGCACACCTTTAATTAAGGCAGAGGCAGGCAGATCTCTGTGAGTTCGAGGCCAGCCTGGTCTACAAGAGCTAGTTCCAGGACAGGCTCCAAAAAACTTAAAAAAAAAAAAAAAGAGAGAGAGAGTTGCCATGGCCATGGTGTCTCTTCATGGCAACGGAACATTGACAAAGACAGACTACAAGCAATAGCAAACATTTATTGGCTCCCTATTATATATAAGGTAGTGAGCAAAGCATCCGACTCATTACCCCCACTGAATTCCCATACAACCCTACAGCGTGGGTTTGGTGTCTGTCCTCCACCTTTGAAATGAAGCGACTGCTTAGTTGTAAAGTAGAAGGTGGCCCCCTGGGGCTGCTACTGCCTGCCTGATGGGAACACAGTTACCCTCAGACAGGTCTGTGCCATGGGTGGCCTCTATGTTGGCACCAAGCAGTTGTGTGTAGAAGACATGCATGACCTTTAAAGCCTACAGCATTTAAACCTGACTTTTCATAAACCACGCTTGCTGACCTTGATCTAGAAAGCTTAGTTCTCACAGGTTATAAAACTAGTAAATGCTAGAGCCAGAAGCCAGTGTAGTTCAGTCAGACTTGGAAGGTATAGCCTCAGATGTTGTTGTACACTTTAGTGGGTGTGAGGGAGATTTTTAAACCGTGGTTATTGCTGTGTGATATTTTGTATTCTGACAAATAAAACTTGCTTGGAGTCAGAGGGCAGAGTTAGCCATTAGTTAACCATAGCAGTCTGGAGGTCTATACAGAGAGGAGACAGGAAGTGATAAGGCAGGGCAGAGAAGGGATCTAGGCCCCTTTTGTAGAGGTAGGAAGTCACTGGTGACTGCTCCCCTGCTCCTCTGGTCTTTCAGGTTTTTACCCTGATATCCTTTTTTAATTGATAAGATTAAATAGATTTATGCTTCAGATTATTAGATGAAGAAGTTGAGAAATATATATATTAAAATAAAATATACCAGCTTTGTCATAAAACATTCACAAAATGGTTCATCTAGACATTTTAAAGAGGGCAATTCAGTGGCTATGCAACCATCATTTCTGCCCTATTCCAGAACTTTCATCATTCCAAAAGGAAACTCGCAGCTCAACACGAACCCTGACTCCCTTCCACCCCAGCTGCTAGCTAACTGTTCGACTTTCTGCCTCCCCTGAGTGGGAAGCACTCTGTCTTCATCCTTATTTTATTAGCATGCTGTTCTTAAGACCCATGCATATCAAGGGTGTACCAGGATTTCTTTTTTTCAAAGCCAAGTAATATGCCACTGTTTGTTTCTAGAGAAGACAGACACACAGAGTTCAAAAGTCAGAAGGGACAAAGGAGGGCTGGGAGGCAGTGCATCCGTCAAGTGCTTACTTTGCAGGCACAGGACCTGAGTTGATAGCAGAACCTGTGCAAAAATGCTGGGTATAGTGGCACTCACCGGCGATCCCAATATGGAGGACAAAGAGGAGCTTACTGGCCAGAGCCAGTCTAGCCTAACTGATAAGCTCCAGTCTGACCAGTGAGATTGACAATGGTGTTCCTGAAGATGACACCTGAGATTGTTCTCTGGTCCCCACATGCATACACACATGCATACACATGCTTACACACATGCATACAATGCTTACATACACACACACACACACACAATACACACAACAGCAAAAACCAAGATGAGGCAGAGGATCTAGCATGCAGAGCAAGTCTCTCCATTCTGCCCTCTGTGCCTCAGCTCCCCTCCCACGACAGCCGCTGCTGGGATTCTGTGCGTCCTTCCTGAGTGTCTGAGCACTCTGCACACGTGTCTATGAGGCATCTGTAAGCTCATATTCACACCAGGGTGGAAAAACCAGACATGTTCTTTTGGCATCTTGTTGATATTTCTGACAGCATCCTGAGGCTTGCTTTCTCTGCATTTGGGTCCACTTCAGTCTTTTCAACAACTACAGATAATTCTACCAGATAAATGTGCCATCATTTATCCATCTTGCTATTTATAAACATGTAAATTGTTTGGGTTTTTTCTTCTCAGTCATTCACAGTGTCATAATTGTCCTCATCTATTGCTTTTCTTTGATAGACTCTTGCTGTGCAATAAAATGGCTTCAAACTCATGGTCCTTTTGCGTTAGATGACTGGTCATCCCTTTCCCCTTGTTTGGCTTGTAAAATTTGTAAGGATGTGTGTGTGTGTGCTCACACATGTGTGTTCATTGATGCTGGATTCATGAAGAAAGAAGTTGCCACTCAAGTGCCAAGATTCATGTTATAATGAGAGAGCAGTAGGGTGCAGGGGTCTCCCAGTAAAGGCATCGCTCAATGTGGGGCAAAGGTCCTAGTGTCAGCTGTGCACCCCATGCTTGTTGAGTGGCCAGAGAGGCAAGGAAATGCTCACTGCAGCCCCCAGTGAGGGATGTCTAAGTCCCAGGATGGCAGCAGTACCTCCTGGGATCTGACAAGCCAAGTGTCTTAGGGTTTCTACTGCTGTGACAAAACACCATGACCGAAAAGCAAGTTGGGGAGGAGAGTGTTTATTTGGCTTACACATCCACATCACTATTCATCACCGAAGGAAGTCAGGACTAAAACCCAAATAGGGCAGGATTCTTGTTGTTCATTTCCTGGCTGCCCAGACTCCCGAAATAACCACACAAAAACTGTATTAATTAAATCACTGTTTGGCCAATCACTATAGCATATTACTAGCAAGCCCTTACATGTTAAATTAACCCATTTCTATTATTTTATATTTTACCATGAAGCTCATGGCCTATCAGCAAGGTTTCATCTGGCAGCTTGAGTCTTTCTCCTCTGGTGGCTCCATGGCGTATCTCTACTCCACATTCTTTCTCTCAGCATTTAGTTTAGTTTTTCCCGCCTATCTCTACTCTATCCTATTACAGACCAAGGCAGATTCTTTATTCATTAACCAGTCATATTCACAGCATACAGAGGGATATCCCACATCACCTCCCCTTTTCTGTTTAAATAAAAAGGAAGGTTTTAACTTTAACGTAGTAAAATTACATATAACAAAAGAGTTATCAAGCAAGAATTACAGTTGCAATATTTATATCTACTTTATCTCTCATCATAACTAAGGAAAACTATAATTATATATTCTTCAGCTCCATCACGGGTTAAAATGTTTAACATTCTTATATGCCAGACAAACAACCATGCTATGCTCCCCCTGAAAACAAGAGATTGACTGTCCCTCTCCATGAAGCAGGGCCTGTGGATTGAGGCTCCCAGAGCTAAGCAGTTTACCTGAGCTGGCATGGTTAGTGTTTAGCATCAGTGTACTAAGACTGAGTCGACAGTTTCTAGGGCCACACTCCTACCCAATGTTCTCTCAGGACAGAAGCAGCTGCATGGAGGTGGTATGTGGCTGAGGCTAGAGGGTCACTGAGGCTAAGGCTGAGAGAAGCCCACTACCTTCCTGTCATGGGCAGTCCCAGGTCCTTGGTGTCACTATGGCAGAACCTCAGCATGGTGGAAAAGGGTATCAGGGTGTTCTTGGTGACCCTGAATGTGTTCTGTTTTGCTATTTTTTTTTTCAAGACAGGGTTTCTCTGTATAGTTTTGGAGTCTGTACTGGAACTTGCTCTGTAGACCAGGCTAGCCTTGAATTTGAGATCCACCTGTCTCTGCTTCCCAAGTGCTGGGATTAAAGGTGTGTGCCACCACCCAGCTTTGAATGTGTTCTGTTGGAGGGAATTTGCTTCAACTGTTATCTTTTGAGTTCTTGGCAGATGCCCTGTCCAGGCATTCCACACTGCACCCACTGTTACCATGTACTTATGTCTCTGCTGCAGCGTTAATAGCTCATTCTCCCTGCTTCCCAAGCGTCACTCTCAGAAGATTTTAGGGTAGTGTCAAAGTGGCCCCATAATCCCTGAGCTTCTGGGTGCTTGCAGCCCACGCAATAAGGACAGTGCTAATCAAAATTGTCTCTCCTTTCTGCTCTGGGTCCAAGCCGGGGATTCTTCTGTTCACCTGGATTTTCCCTGACCTTGGCTCAGCTCTAGCATACATTGGGGTCCAAGTCAGCTAACTGGCCTGGTGAGCCCCAGATGAGACGGTGTGACCTCCGTGAATGAACTTGTTGGGCTGTTAGTGTGTGGTGGGGGTGGGAAGGTGCCGAATAGTAGGAACACAGGGAATGTCTGTGTGTTCCCCATCCCCAGCAAAAGCCACTAGAGGCTCCAGCTGTGCTACCCACCCCTTGGTATGCGTGGCAGTCCCAAAAGCCCCCAGGGTGAGAGATGCACGAAATGGGTAAATCAAGGCAGATGCAGGGTAAGTACAACACTTGTTCTTTGGAAACTCTAGTTGAGTTCAGGGGTAGGCATTTGATTCTACAAAAAAATAATCTGTTTCCAAATATTTATTCAGACTTTTGGGAACAGAAATTTTCAGGAGAAAAAGCCAGTGTCTTTGAAGCATAAATAGAAAGGTTTTGCTGAATTACTGGTATGCTTTCATTTGAAAGATCCCTTTGGGAGAGACACCAAAATTTCTTTAATGCTTAGAGTGCCCAAGGTCAAGGTCCATACTGGAGAGCTAACCACAACCACCAAACCACTGAAGGATGGGGCCGGCAAGACCCAGAACTGAATCCCACCCTCAGATCTTGACAACCCAGCCAGTCCAGGAACCTCCTCCTGCTTCTGTGAACAAAGTCTCTGGAGAAGCAGGGAGCTGGAAGGCAATGAGGAGGAAGAGGGGAGGGGTCGAGGGCCAGGCCATGGGTTTCAGGCTTCTCTAGGCCTTCCTGAATGCAGGACCCATGCATGAGCTTGCTGTCTGCATTTCTCATGAAGGATTAGTGCCCTAAGAAGAAAAGACTCAAGAGCTTGCTTTCCAAGAAGACATCTGTCTGAGGGAATGGGGATCATTGTCCACCAGAACTCGACCATGCTGGTGGCCTGGTCTTAGACCGGTAGCTCTCAGGACTGTAGGAAGTCAAAGTCTGTGGTATAAACCCATAGGTCTGTGGTAATCTGTGATAGCTATCTGAGAGCTGGCTAGAACAACAGGCTGCTCAGGCAGCCAGGCTTCCTGCTGTCCATCCTTGCTGCCTACACACTCAGGGCTTCACGTACACTAGGAAGTGTAGAGGCCAGAGGTCAACAATTGGTATCTTTCTCCATCCCTCTTCATTTCAAGGATATGGATTATATGCCAGGTCCCCCAAATAAGAGCTTCTCTTACTGTCTGTCCATGTGGGTACTCTATACACCTAACACATCACAGCACCCAGTAACTGGAATGAGTACATGAACGGACAAAGTAGAACAAGTCATGAATGCTACGGGAGTTCTGAGGGCAGGACTCATCTGCAAGGCCACAGTCAGGGAAGGTTCCCATCGGGAACTTTTAGAGAACAAGAAGTCTGCACAGGCACAGGATGGAGACAGAAAGATCTCAGAAGTGGTATCATCAAGGCCCGATGGAGACAATCAATCAGGTACCAGCGGGACCAGAGCAGAGGCTCCCCAGAGAGACAGGAAATGGCCTGGAAAGAAGGACTTGGCACTGCCAGTCACAAAGGCAGAGGAACAGTCTTAATGGCCTTTGGAGATAATGATTCAAACCTAGATGGTTGGTGCAGGCATCGTCTTTATCATTTGAGAGCTCTGGAGTGGTCCTTCAGAGTGAAGCTGTAATTACGTGCACGTAGCTCAATTAGCAAAGAGGTTGCCTAATGCGCATTAAGCCCTGGATTTGATCCCTAGCACCATAGAAAACTGGGGGTGTGCAGCTGTAACCCCAGCACTCAGAAGGCGGAGGTAGGAGGATCAGAAATTCAAGGTCATCCTTGGCTGCACAGCAGATATGAGGACAGTCTGAGTGTCTTAGTTACTTTTCGGTTGCTATGATAAAATATCACGGCCAAGTCAGTGTCTAGAAGAAGTTTATTGGAGGCTTATGGTTCCAGAAGGTTCTGTGATGGTGGAGCAGCAGCTGAGAGCTCACGTCTCCAACCACAAACAGGAAGCAAAGAGGGTACAACTGGAACGGCACAAGTCTGTCGGACTCTCAAAGCCTGCCCCCTCCATGCTGTTCTTCTAACAAGACCACACCTCCTAATCCTTCCCCCAAATAGGGCCACCAACTGGGGACCAAGAATTCAAATGCACAAGAATGTGGGTGCTATCCCATTCAGACCGCCACCCTGAGCTATATGAAAACTTGAATGGACACACACACACAATGAAAGAGAGAGAGATTAAGAAAGACAGAGACAGATAGAAGAGACAGACAGAGAGAAATGAACCCACCTTTCTGGAGAAAGGACTTTGCTCAATGAAACCCTGACTTCCTCCCCCCCCCCCTCCAGTGCCACACAAACCGGCTATGACAGTACCTACTTGTGTGCTGGCACTCAGGAGGTGGAGACAGGAAGATCAGAAGATCGATGTCACCCTCAGCTGAGCTCTGGGAGACTTTTTAAACAAACAAACAAACAAACAAACAAAGGAAGCACAGCAGGAAGAAAGGAGCACGCGAGAGTCTAGGGAAAGCAGACACCAGCTTCTAGTTACTCTCCCACAGATCTGGGCAGTAACCCTCCCAGGACGATGGGTTCAACTCGTGCGGAGTGGCATCAGCCTGGGACTCAACACCTGAACAGAGAGTTGGAGCCGAAGATCCACTAGACCCCTTCAGTCCTGGCCTCAGCAGGCTTCCAGGACATCTAAGGAGACTGCAAACTGTTAGAGTCACACTGCGGTTTATAACAGGAAAGGATGCAGATTAAATCATCCAGGGGCCAGAAAAGCCCTGGGCACGGAGCCCCTCTTGCCCCCTCCCCAGGTAATCAGAACGACCACTCCCTGGCCTTGACAGGTGACTGTGATCACCAACCCGAAAGGTCCTAAACTGCCACACAGCCATCCAGTAATCCCAACCCCCACTCTAAATTATATTAGTAGATTATCCTTTGGGACATGAGATCCCCCGCCATGAAACACCGATGCTCCAAAGGGGTGTTACATACTGGAGATTGTCTCCCTGGAGCTGAGAACAAAGGCCAGACCTTTTCAGAAGCAAGAACAAATGTTTTATATGCACCACGCCACCACTTTGCTGTCTTTCCCACATCATCAAAGTATCTTTAACTGACTTGCTAAGGATGGTGTGCTGGTTTGAAAGAAAATGGCCCCCAAAGGGAGTGGCACTATTGGGAGGTGTGGCTTTGTTGGGGTAGGTGTGGCCTTGTTGGAGTAAATGTGTCACTGTGGAGGCGAGCTTTGAGGTCTCATATATGCTCAAGTCATATCCAGTGTCTCAGACCACTTCCTGTTGCCTACAAGGGTCAAGATGTAGGACTCTCAACTCCTGCTCCAGCACAATGTCTGTCTGCACACTACCATGTCACACCATGATGATAATGGACTAAACCTCTGAAAATGTAAGCCACCCCAAAGAAAGAATTTTTTTTTCCTTTCTAAGAGTTGCCTTGGTCATGGTTCTCTTCACAGCAATAAAAATGCTAACTAAGACAGGTGGTATTGTTAGCTTTCATTTCATAGATGAGGAAACCGAGATTTGGAAAGGTTGCATGAGTGACATTTCACACACACACACACACACACACACACACACACACACACACATTTCCGTTCTTAGAGGGCCCTGAGTCCTAAGAATGTGGGTGTCACAGAGTGTTGTCTGGGTCTTGTTAGTGTGTATGTTTATATCTCACAGCATACTAAAGAAAGACAGACTCTCAGTGATCCGTCTTACATATGGAAGAAAACAGTCCTGAGTCTGAGTGGAAAAGCACACAGCACAGCACAACGAGGCAGAGATGTGTCTAATCAAACCCCAGGAAGCAGGGCTCTGAAGCTGGCCCAGTACATAAAGCGCTTACCACACAAGCCTCGTGATGACCTGAGTTTGGCTTTTGTTGTGATTCTTGTTTGGTTTTTAGTTTTTCAAGACAGGGTTTCTCTGTGTAGCCCTGGCTGTCCTGGAACTCACTCTGTAGACCAGGCTGGCCTTGAACTCGGAAATTCTCCTGCCTCTGCCTCCTGAGTGCTGGGATTAAAGTGTGCTCCACCACTTTCTGTCAACGACCTGAGTTTTATCCTTGGCACCCCCATAAAGGTAAAAGGGGAGAGCAGACTCCACAAAATTGTCCTCTGACTTCCACATACACACTGTTGTACACAGTGCACATGAACACAGGCATATGCACACGCACATACACACATGTACGTGCACTAATATATATACTATTTATCAAGAAATCAAATGTGAAAATAAGTGAGTTTGTTTGTAAGATAAATACAGAGCCAAGTGTGGTGGCACACGCCTGTGACTGTAGTTCTTGGGAGTCAAGGAAGAAGGATAGTAAGCTGAAAGCCATTCCAGGCTCTGTAGAGGAATCCTGTTTTGTTTTGTTTTGTTTTGTTTTTTTAAAAAAGTCTATCTAAAAGTTAGGCAGCAGAATGAAACTTGAAGAGAATTTCATCTGGAACTCTGGTCACATTGATAGACATTCTTCAGGACCTCTCAGGACCTGGAGAGACGGCTTAGTTGTTAAGGGTACTTGCTACTCTCCCAGAGGACTTGAGTCGGTTCCCAGCACCCATGGCAGAAGAGGCACAACCTCTTCAAGGGGTTCAGTGTCCTCTTTTGGCCTCCACAGGCCTCTGCACATACATGGTACACACACAGATGAACATATAATAAACATTTAATTTTTAAAAAGAGCATGGGCCCCTGCACATACAGATGAACATATACATAAACGTTTAACTTTTTTAAAGAGCACATTCATAGTTTATTCTGTAGAAAAGACTCTCTACACACCGTCTTGTTTGTTCTGAGCTAGCCTAAGTCTCGGTGTTGTCCAGATGGCCGCTCAGGGGCCATGTGAGACTTGGTAGCCTTGGTGTAAGCATCGCCTTGTTCCCCTTCTACAGAGAGATGAGAATGAAGGAAAAGCAGAATCTCAGCCACAAAGCCAACCTCATGGCCAGAGAGGCGGACTAAGCTGTGGATTGACAGTCACATAGGCAACCTCATGGCCAGAGAGGCGGGACTAAGCTGTGGATTGACAGACTACCTTTGTTTCCCCTCCCTAAATAAACTGTTGGCAAAGATGGGAAGCAAGACAGAACTTCAGGAGCCTAGTCTGGTCTTCTAAGGTTGCTGGATCTTAGATAAAGTTCAGTTGAAAAATTCACTTCCTAGGGCCGATGAGCAACCTCAGCAGGTAAAAATGCTTGCTGCTAAGTCTGATGACCTGAGTTCAAGCCCTAGGAGAGAACTGGCATGCTCCCACATATGTGTGCACATGTGCCTGAGCACGCACACACACACGTACACACACAAATAAAAAAAATGTAATAAAGGCTCATTTCCTTCCCCAGCCAGGAAATTACTTCCCCAGCACCAGGAAATCACTGATCACATGTTAATGGCCAAAGCTCAAATGACCCCACTTGAAAAATCATCTTTCTTAAGTACTTAAGAACGCCCTCCCACCCCACATCGTTCCACAAAGGGCCAGGCAGAGTCTAAGTTATTCCCATGCTGAGACCAGCTCCTCATATTAAGGAGAGAGAAAATTAAGCTTGGCCTATCACAGTCCTGTCTGATTGCAGTCACAGGGTAAGCAAATCATTTTTATTTAAAAGCAGAGAGCCCTATAATTTATTCATGAATGCCACACATTAGATCTCCCATTCTGATTTCGCTGCCTTCTTTGAAGGAAATTTATAAGATCTGAATTATGCACAAAATGCTCCCAGGCTAATAGAAAATACTCAAAATATCCCGCATTCCAGTGCAGTATGGCGGTGAAGGACACAAGCTCTGAAGCCAGATCACAGTGGGTTCAAATCTCGGCTTCACTACTGTGGGCGAGTTACCCTCTCTGTGCCTCGATTTCCCCATCTGATGACTGTTGCTACAGATAACAGTACCCAGTTCATAGAGCTGTTGATAAGGTTAAATGACAAGCGTGTGTGTAAAAACACCAGGAACCATACCAACTGCTGAGCAAGCTTTCGCTATTTTTATTTCAATTTCTGGTGTGAGTCTCTGACCAATGAGATGCCTTGGCAGGTAGGGACACTTGCTGCCAAGTCTGATGGCCTGAGTTTGATTCCTCAGACCCACACGGGAAAAGGAAAGAACTGACTCCTAACAGTTATCCTCTGATCTCCACAGCCCCCCCCAACATGCATACATGCACATGTATGCATATACACACAATAAGAAGTGAATATCTAACATCTTACCCAGATGACAGGCATCCCTAGGCTGATGTCCCAGTGAAGAGGAGTTCCTTAAATTCTCAGCAACCACACAAGGAAGAATCACAGAGGCTGGCAGGAGGAGGGACCTGGTCAGAGATAGGATAGTTTGGGTCTTGGCTTGTTGGCGCAAAGAATATTAGTTCTCATCTCAAGGGAATAAGAGACAGTTTATTCAGGAGCTAAAATTGAGTGACCATGGAACAAAGTCATCCCAGCTTCTGTGTTCCCTTGTGGAAGCAGTTTCATAGAGAAGAACAGAGAAAGTCAGAAATCAAGGCAAGTTTAAAATACGTTGGTGGGTCCTTCAGAGAGGTGGTTACAGCAAGGTGAGGGGGGTCTGGCCTGCTGGTCTTAGATGACAGGCTTAACTTTTGGGTTGTGGAAGTTAATGTTTATAGATATTCAGCTGGAACCTCCAGCTCTCCCGGGGCATGGTCTGGAAAGCCCCATTTCTCCCTCCCTCTCTCTCTCTCTCTCCCTCCCCTCCTCTCTCTCCCTCTCCCCCCCTCTCTCTCTCCCTCCCCCCCTCTCTCCCTTCCTTTCTCTCTCTCCTTCTCTCCCCCTCCCTCCCCCTCCCTCCCTCTCTCCTCAGAGAGTCTACAAAGGAAAGGTTCCAAAAAGCCCAGTTCTGCCTTCTTAGCTGCTACTACAGCTCCCCGACTCCCCACCAAGTTGCCAATCGTCCAAGTCCCCATCAAAAGCAGTGCTCAGCTTTGACCATACTTGGGCACAAACCTGGCTTGTATTGAACACATTATCTCTTGACTACAACCTATAAAACTTCTCTGCTTTAGCATGGGGTACAACTTCTTTGGCCTCTATCTCTGGGGTTGGAGAACTCTCCTGGGAGTGGCTTTGCTCAATATCCCTGTTGTTATACTTTTCCAACTCAGCTTGATCTGCCTTACTGTGTTGACAGAAAAACTGATTATGGGGGAGGGGTTCAGAAAAAACCTATTAATATATTCCAAAAGGTTTTATCTGTTAGTGACAGGATGTTAGTTCTGACACGGAGTGGCTATTCAGGAGGCTAAAGCTAATCCAAGGAAAAACAACTAGCTGCTGGACCTGCACAAACTCCCCACGTCACTGAAGTTTATCTCATGAGCATTCTGCCTCATAATTTTGTTATCAAGAGAGGGGTTCCCCCTTGGGGGTTTTTAGCCTAATTTAATAAGAGAATTTAGAAATGGAATCAGAAGAAACTTGAGGGTATTTTTTTTAGAGCTTGAGAAAAAAACACCAGGACAGGCAAGTTGAAAATCCTGCCTGCTGCCAGGAGGAGGGAGACAGAGATGAGGGAGGGAGGGAGCTACTTAAGTTATGGCCCAAGAAAACAAGCAGGTTCAGCAATGGAGGTCAGCAAGCAGCTGAGTGTTAGCCCAGCAGTTAGATGGCAGGAGGGTGGGAGAGCCTCAGAGAGAGGCCCAGTGTTGGGGAAAGCTAATTTAGGATTTAGGATTTTTGCCAGTACACAAAGTAAAAAGATAGAAAAAAAGAAAAAAAAATCAAACGGTTTTCTGAGAATTCAGTGTTGCTTGATGAATGTTCTGTAGGCAACCATACTGGCAGTAGCGTGTTATGCCGTGTGTGTGTGTGTGTGTGTGTGTGTGTGTGTGTGTGCACATACGTGCATGCGTGTGTGTGTGTGTGTGTGTGTGTGTGTGTGTGTGGTGTGTTCGCCTGAGTGTATTTGTATTCCATGTGTGCCTGCTGCCTTTAGAGACTGGCAGAAACTATTGGATCCCAGTGTTCTGGGGAGGATGAGCGCGTGAGCTCATTGTTGAGATAATTAGTCCCCTCGTGCCCTTAACATGTCTTTAGGTGAATCGGCTTTCTTTTGGGGAGGGGGAAGGATAGGAGGTGGCTCTTCACCAGCTGATTGACGGGGCCAGGTAAATTAACTCTTTTTTTTAAAAAAAAATTATTTATTTTTTATATATACACTTTTCAGGATACAGTGCCAGAGATCTCATTATAGATGGTTGGGAGCCACCATGTGGTTGCTGGGAATTGAACTCAGGACCTCTGGAAGAGCACCTAGTGCTCTTAACCTCTGAGCCATCTCTCCAGCTCCTAGATTAACTCTTTCTTTAAAAAAATATTTATATATTATGTATACAATGTTCTGTCTGTGTGTATGCCTTCAGGCCAGAAGAGGGCACCAGACCCCATTACAGATGGTTGTAAGCCACCATGTGGTTGCTGGGAATTGAACTCAGGACCTTTGGAAGAGCAGGCAATGCTTTTAACCACTGAGCCATCTCTCCAGCCCCCCCACCCCAGATTAACTCTTAAAAAGGAAGAAACTAGTATGCAATGTTTGGGTAGTTTAGAATGTCAGGTCTCCATATCCAGAGCCAGGGGCAGAATTTGGCTTCTTTCTTTCTTTCTTTCTTTCTTTCTTTCTTTCTTTCTTTCTTTCTTTCTTCCTTTCTTTTTCTTTCTTTTTTGAGCCAGTTTCTCTGTAGCTTTGGAGCCTGTCCTGGAACTAGCTCTTTTTTTTTAATTAATTAATTAATTAATTAATTAAAGATTTCTGTCTCTTCCCCACCGCCGCCTCCCCTGGAACTAGCTCTTGTAGACCAGGCTGGCCTCGAACTTCCAGAGATCTGTCTGCCTCTGCCTCCGGAGTGCTGGGATTAAAGGCATGCACTACCACTGCCTGGCTTTTTTTGGTGTTTTTTGAGACAGGGGTTTGCTGGGGAGCCCTAGGCTCTTTTCTTTACCTTACAGGGACTTAGCAATGTCTGAATACTGCCACCATTTCTCACGTGAGGGAGATCCTGAAAGTAGGCTGCCCTTTCTAGAGCTACAAGGAAAACACAAGGTGGGGTCTGTCAATGGCCTCCAAGGCTGGTGTTTCTAACATTCATCCCTCAAGAGAAGAGACCCCAAGTCAATCAAGAATCAGACCACTGGCCAGAGTCTTTCTGGCTTTTCTGGCCTCCATCCAGGACGGGTTCTGGCTCCTGCCAAGTGCCTGAATTGGCCCCTAACCCTAACTCTACGTTATCTCTCCTGTCCTCCCCAACGTAATTGTCTCCTAATGTCACCACTAGAGATTAAGTTTCAACATAAATTTCAGGAAATACAAACACTGAAATGTCAGAAGTGATATTTCATTGAAAAGGAAAGGCCACGGGACTAGGTGTAGTGGTGCATTCCTGTGGTCCCAGCCCTCAGGAGCCTGAAGAGGGTCTTCAATTTTGAGACCAGCCTGGCTACAAATTAAGTCCATTCTTGGACTACTTAGTACTATCTGGTCTTAAACAAACACACACATACACACCAAGGAACAAAAAGGTAAATCTTGTCTCTGAATGTGGCCTTTCCTTGGATTTTATGTATTTACAGCCCAATGTCTTGCTTGTCGTGTGCTAGCAACCCTGAGGTCTTTCTTAGAGAAGGGTTTCAGTGATTTCTGAAGCTTCTCATACTTATATTATTGAGATAAATCCACAATTTCTGCTTCTTTGAGACAAGGTTTCTCTTTGCAACAGCCTTAGCTATCCTGGAACTCGCTCTGTAGACCAGGCTGGCCTCAAACTCACAGAGATCCGCTTGCCTCTGCCTCCCGAGTGCTGGGAATAAAGGTGTGTGCCACCACCGCCTGACTATAGACCCACAATTTCTAACTTAGATTTGTTAGGACAGAAACCCAAGGTCATTTGTAGCTATGTATGCGTGCCAGAGAGACCATGAACTAGCACAATCCAGCTGTAGAAGCAAGTACTAGGGCAGGACTCTCAACACAAGACTCCTTCAAATTCTTTGCTTGGATAACAAAGAGACATCTAAAAATGGACATGAGGAAAGTTCTAGCCCTTTCTGCTGTGGATGGGTGTTTGCGGCTATTTACTGAAGAGCGTTCCGGAACACGGGATAAATGCCTTGCTAATTCGGTGCTGAATGGAGTAATGGGACACTTTTGGAAATTTAAGAATCATTCCTAATGGAACTTGCCTATTTGCAGTTCAACAAGCCAGTATACTTAAATTCAGAGATAAAGGAGGCTACTCAGAACAAAACGAGAGAAACAAATTTAGTAAGGGGGACCAGAACAGGCAGAAGTTGAGATAAGGGTTAAGGTTTCACCCCAACAACTCTGTTTTCTAATTCACTAGGGATCATAACCGAGGCTGTGTTCTAACTAGAAGTTAACACAGTCCTTGGGGCGGGTGATTCGACCTTGGAAACTGCAGGGTTGACGACTGCCATTGCCAGGTCACCTTCAAAGACAGGGACGCTTGGGACGGAACGTTAGATGTTTGTAACGAGGAAACAAAATGAAAAGGAAGAGTGAAAACTGGAGAAAAGGTGACCAGAGGGCTGGTGAGCACACATTCCAGTTCGTCAGGGACATGTAAATTTATAACTCCTGTCCTGAAATTCTTAATAGTGGCCCCTTTCCACTCTCGGAAATGTATAGATTTGGGTGCTAATCACATGAACGTCCTTCACAGATAAAACTTGCCAAAGGACCCAGATTTTTGAATGGGTGTGGATGGTCCGGACTGACAGTCCGCCTAATCCTGTCCTGGTCTAGGACCCGCCCCTGCCCGCCTCACTCGTCCTAGTCCCGCCCTGCTTCCTTCCCGACTCCTCGCCCTTCGCTGAGACGGCTGGACTAGGGAGGTCATTTTCCGCGTTGTTCTGGTGCCACCTGCAGGACATGTTCGGGAATTGCCTCCCCGGCCACAAGCCACAAACCGTGCTTTTAGCTAAACCGTATGATCCCGAACCTGCAGTAAAGCCCAGATTAAGGAAGACCCAGCTGAAGCCAACCAAACTAAGTGCTTTTCACTCATTCTTGTTCTGTGTAATTTTCCAGGAGGGAAAAGAAAGTCTATTTAATGCACAGGATTGTGGCCGCTGCTGTAGCCTCCCAGCCCCTTCTTAATTTGTCTCCAGAACCTTAACAAAGAAGTTAGGAAGGAGAGCCAGCAAGTTGAGCGGAGCTAGCAGGGTCTGGATGGGCTACTAAGTACTCTTCTTTGCTGGAGTTTGAACTCGGGAGCTTTTGTGAAGCTGGCCCTAATTTGAGCAATATTTCAAAATCGCAAAAACCAAAAGCCTCATGGGGGAAGAAATCTATTATTGGCCCACATGAGGCTGTGTTGTGAATAAAGATAATGTCTTTCCTTTGGCCTGGAATTATTAATAAGGAAAATCTCCTAGGACTTTAAGTAAACCCAGACTGTGACTGCTGTGGGTCCTAAGGGTTTTGGGTGGTGCAGACAAGCGAGTTCTGGGCTCACCAGTTTTCAGGGTGTTCTTTACAGAGTGACTGGGTCTGTGAAGTTTCTCTCTGTCCATAGGAGGTTTCCTTACCTACGTTTATCCTGCCTGGAAACATGTCTCCCCTGCTTGGACTTTGTCTCTGTAAAGTAACTATTGACACGGGTCATTTATAGCTATTGTTATTCTCCGGCTCTCTGCGTCTTCAAGCCAGACCTTTCTCATTGTATACTAGAAAGCCATAGGTAAGCTGCCAAAAGCCCAGACTCTAATAGGGTTCCCTGCTAGCCTCCCCAGAGTTCCTGAGGGCAGGACCTGGGGTAGCAGAGGAGCCGAGCCCAGCCAGGGTAACCTCGACATGTACAGCACACTCAGTCCATGCCCTGAAACTCCTCACTCTTGAGTGTGGGCGCCTGGCAGGGCATAAGTAGGGAAGGTTGTACCCAATGTCCCTTGCTGATTCTCTTAGTAGACCAGTCACTGCACCAAGTGCTTTCTTTCAGAAGAACTGAACAAACCAAGGCCAGTTTCCTAGTGGACAGCTGAGAATTCAACATACTAAAATTCTTCTCCACTGAAACCTCTTGAGCCAGACCCCCACAGTTCCAATTTTGCTCAAACCATGTTCCTGCTAGTATGTTCTATTGAGCAGTGCTTAAAGCATTTATCTGCTTTCCTAACCCAAAGTACCAAAGTCCAAATTCCTCCAAACAAACATAGTCAGGCCTGTCACAGCAATACCCCAATCCTGGTACCAACTTCTGTCTTAGTTAGGGTTTCTATTGCTGTGGAGAGACACCATGAGCAGCAACTCTTATAAAGGAAAATATTAAATTGGGGTGACTTACAGTTTCATTTACTAAACCTTCAATGAGGTTTAGTTCATTATCGTGGTGAGACATGGTAGCATGCATGCAGACATAGGACTGGAGAAGAAGCTAAAAGTTCTATATCTTGATCCACAGGCAACAGGAAGTCAACTGAACTAGGCATAGCTTGAACATAGGAGACCTCAAAGCCCATTCCCACAGTGACACACTCCAACAAGGTCATACCAACTCCAACAAAGCCACACCTCCTAGGAGTGCCACTCCCTGTGGAGGTCATTTTCTTTCAAACCACCACACACCTCCTCAGATTTTTTTCATTTAAATATGGTATCTCTCCCATGAGACAAGGGTCATTTGTATTTTATTTACTATTGTACTTGGAGGTGTATCAGGCCCAAGCCTGATCAAGCGCATAGGCTATGCAGACTTGTGTCACTTTTGCAAATATGACTTAAAACAGGTGATTGCTCTACTGAGTGGTTCTAGTGTGGTGTCGTGAGCTGCAGGTGCCAGGTGCTGCAGGTGCTATGAACTGCAGGTGTCAGGAGCTGCAGGTGCCAGGTACTGCAGGTGTCAGGAGCTGGGGGCTGAACCCTGCTTTCTCTTCCTAGGAGAGGAAAAAGCAAAAGAGAATGAAGACTCAGATGCAGGGTTGCAGAATGTCTGCTCTGCTCCACTCTAGTTGAGGCTCTTAGGGCCTGGGGAAGGGCTGTGAGTCACCCTCCAGGGCCTACAGCTCTGCCTCTACAGGTGTGGAAGGTCACACTTCTCATCCTCACACTCAGTCACTGGCACCTCACACTTGAGCTGCGCTAGCAGTAGAATTAGACGAGTAAAAGATGAACCCCTTGCTGGCCAACTTGACTCTGGGGCAAGCGGGGTGACAGGGTACGAGGAGGTTGAACATTCCAGCGGAGACACCTGACTACCTTTAAGGATCAAGTGTGTCCCAAATATTGCATGGGGCACACTTACCCCCCCCCCCAAATGACTTGGTGCTTATTCACCGTTCTAGTTTAGCTGGACATCCTGTTCCTTGCTCCAATCTCTCAGTCTTCACACTGGGGCTTGCTCCATTGCTATACTGCTTGCTGCCATGCCTAACCTCCACTGCATGCTATCCTAGGCTCTCTAAGCGCAAAAAGGAATAAAGCCGGACCCTAGCCTGAAGGAAGATGCTGTCTGGTGCAGAAGGCATAAATGAGCATGGATTCCCAAAGTCATGCAAACTGTTTCTGAACATTTGGGTCCTTGTTGAAACAGTGACAGCATTAGGAGTAACAAGAGATCACAGAACAAGAGGTTCAAATCCAGAAGCAAACCTGAATCTGTAGAAGAATATATATTGGACTGAGAGGGCATAAAACCCCCATGAAGAGGGCAAGATGGCCAGTTAGTAAAGTGCTTGCTGCCCACAAGGACCTGAGTTCAAGTCCCCAGAACACACATAGGAAGCCTCCTGTGGTGGCACATGTTTGTAATCCTAGCACTGGGGAACAGAAACAGGCAGGGCCCTAGGGCTCCCTGCTAACACCTAGCCTAATTGGTGAGCTCCAGACCAACGAGAGACCCTGTCTCAAAATCTAAGATCAATTGCACCCAGGGAACAACATACACAAGGCACAAGGTTGACCTCTGGCCTTCACATACACAAACAAACACATGTACCCACATACACCATGCACAAATCCTCCCAAAAGATCACTGAGAAGGGAAATTGGTCAATACATTCTATTTAAGCATTTTTTTTAACTGCCTGGAAGGAAATCAAGTTAGAATCATCGTTGCCTTAAGGGACATACCCCAGATTAACAGCCTCTATTCTGAAGGTGTAGCTGACACAGAACTGTAAATGTGTTACCAACCAGCAGAGGGGAAGATATGGGTGCTTATATGGTCTTGGAGAAGATAAGAGACTTTGTATGCTAAATACGCAGAACAGGAATTATAAGGAAAGTCAAACCACTATCGTATTGTTTTCTCTCAATGTCTCTTCTACCCTTTCTTCTGATATTTCCACAACATGTAGAAGTTTTGGGTTTTACGTCATGAAATATATCAGTGTGGATATTCCCACTATAATATAAAAAATACTTATCAACTGATGGGGAAAAAGATGGGCCTATTAATGAAAATTTGATCAAGAAAAGGAATGAACAATTCAGCAAAGAAGACACAAACTCTCTTTCACACACACACAAACACACACTCACACACTCATGCACACACTCACACACACACGCGCGTGTAGGCAGTGAGGGGCTGGTTCAGTGGGGAGAAGCATTTGTTATACAAATATGAGGACTTAAGTTCAAATCCCCAAAGCCATGGAAAAGCCAGCTGTGTAATGTAAGTGTCTGCAATCCCAGAGCTCCTATGGGAAGGTGGTGGGCAGAATCCCAGGAACTCACGGGCCAGAAAGCCTGGCTTATGTGGTAGCGAGCAACATAGAGTCCCTGTCTCAAAATGGAAGGTGAGGATGGACACTAAAGATTATCTTCTGACCTCATCATGCCCACTGTAGCATGTGCATCACACACACACACACACACACACACACACACACACACACCAGCAGTATTCAGTTTCACTAGTAATAATAAAAGGGAAAAGCAAGCCTAACCTTCAGGAGGGCTTGAGGAAAGGACATTTGTCTCCTGCTGTACAAATGTAAACACTAGCGTCCTATACTTCCTATATAGTCTGATATATGAAATTTAATCAGTAACTACTAATAATTTATTGTTGCACACCAGAGAGAACTTAAATGGGAGATGCTTGTTACACTACAGTTAACCGTAGTCTAAAGGACGAAAGCAATGTGCACATCCGCAAACAAGGTAACTGTTGAGTGTATTGGGCATTCAGTTCCCTCACAATTCCCTGTCCTGTTCTGAACAGCTTGAAGTGTGGTCTTCCTGCCCTTACAGCTCCCAGAGCATGCCCAGTTTCCTATATCCCTCTAATTTGTGCAAAGATATAAACAGTATTCCTTTTAAAAATAGGTATTTTGTTTCAAACATCAAACACAAAGCTTTCTTTTTTTGAATATATAGGTCAGAGAAATAGTCACAATAGCTTATTATAGAAAAATTCTGTAAAAATAGCAACTGTCTGGTGACTCAAGAATATTTTATTCTTCTAAGAGGATTAGAAAAATCAGGTCTCAGGACTGGAGGAATGGCTTAGAGCACTTGCCGCTCCTACAGAGGACCAGGGTTCAGTTCTCAGCACACACATGGTGCCTCCCAAATGTCTGTAACTCCAGTTCTAGAGGATCTGATGCCCCCTTATGGCCTCTGCATGCATTGCACACATGTGATGTGCATACACACACTCAAGCACAGACATACACACAGAATGAGCTCAAGTCTCCCATGCCCACCTGCAAAAGTATTTGCTCACCTGGGGTCTTCCTAAAAGTGTCCAGACATTTTCCTACCTAAATTAGAGGTTCCGATTAATTTCTGGGGGTGTGGCTTGGCTTCTGTGGCCTGGGATAGAACATTGGGCAGAAGAAATACCAAAGCCCTGAGAACTAACCTGAGGTGGGATAGCACAGCCATCATCCAACAAGGCCATCTTAGACAAGCTACCTACTGTTCCCAAGTCTTCTTATCGTTCATTAAGTGGGTACAATGGCCGCATTTCTTTTCTTTTTAAAATTACTTATTAATTTTGTGTGTAAGGGTGTTTTGTCTGCACACCAGAAAAGGGCATCAGATTCTGTGGGACTACAGTTATAGGTGGTTGTGAGCAGCCATGTGGGTGCTAGAAATTGAACTAAGGATCTCTGGATGAGCAGTCACTGCTCGTAACCACAGACCACCTCTCCAGCCCCTGCCTCATTCCTAATGAGGCCAGAAAGGGGAACGCCCACACAGCATGCACCATGTCAGCACACAGCAGGTTTGTCTGTTCCAGGCCTCTCATTCTCCAGTAAGATTATTCATTTCTTGGTAGTCACCAGCAGCAGAGTGTCCCCAGTATGCTAGCGTTCAAGTTGTGGGTGTCTTCATGCTATGTAGTATTGTCTTGCCGGGGCGCACCTGAACAAGGCCCACTGCCTTTGATACGTGTGTTGGGGAAGAGCCTGAACACACACCACAGGCTCCGACTACCTCAGTGCTTATGACCAGTGTTACCTGAGTCCTACTTCCTCTTGTGCAAAGAATGAGACCAGACCAGCTCCTTCCCAAGCCTTCCCCGGGGGCTCTCAACAGAGGAATGCTGTTTCCACCTGGAAGAGAGGCTGGTTCACTTGATGTTAAGTTGAACCGAGGCAGCTGGCAAGGTTTTGATGTGTCCTCCCGTCATTCAGGGAGGAGCTAGATGTTAGCCTTCTCCTCCCCCATGACTTTTCAGAGGTAAAAGGCTGCCAGTTTGGGGCACTAAAGTTGACCGTCCCCAGCTCTGGATAGCATCCTCCTTAAAGACAATCTCAAAAGGTACCAGATCTTCCCTTCAGCCTCTGCAGCTACTGCACGGGGACTGACTGGTTCACAGATTCCTACAATTCTATCTCATTTCATGGATGCAGATGGTGGGAGGAGCCACCTTAGGCAATAACAGGGAAACTGCTCCAGGTTGGCCGTGGGACCTGGGGTTGGCAGGTGTGCCCTTGAAGGAGATGCGGGGACCCCGGTTTCTCCTCCCTGTCTTGCATCCTGATTGCCATGAGGTTTCCTGACAGAAACCCACAAACTACAAGCCAGGACAAGCTCCTCACTCTTTCAGATGACCATCCCAGCTGTTTGACTATAACTTGAAAAGCTGGGGTGAAAACTGACTCAGCAAAGGGCCTGCTCAACAAGCCTTAGGACCTGGATTTGGATCCCCAGAACACATGACAAGCCAGGTATGGCAGCCCACACCTGTGACCTCAGCCTCGATGTGGGGTAACATGGAGACAGACAGATCCCTGAAGCTCATTGGTCAGCCAGCCTCACCAAACTGATGAGTGCCAGGTTCCATAAGAGACCCTGTCGCAGAAGGTAAGGGTAGCAAATGATGTAGAAAGACACCCTGCACCAACCTCGGGCCTCCGCATCCGTATGCACAAGCGTGTACACACTACACACAATCAGCCCCACCATGCACACAAATAAATACATGAAATTGAAAAACTGACCATCATACTATTATGACTATTTTCTTTTTACTGTCTTTCTTTTTTTCCTTTCTTTCTTTTCTTTTCCTCTCTCTTTTTTTTTTTTTCAATACAGGGTTTTTCTGTGTAACAGTCCTGGCTGCCCTGGAACTCACTTGGTAGACCAGGCTGACCTCGAACTCACAGAGATCCATCTGCCTCTGCCTCCCAATTGCTGGGATTAAAGGCGTGCGTCACCACTACCCAGCCATTATGACCAATTCGACAGTATAACATATGCTAAAAGCGCTACGCAGTTTCCTAAACCCTCTTCGTGCGAAACTGAAACTGCCTAGTAAACAATCCTGAGTCCTCTTCCCTGACCTGCCACCCACTCTACTGTTTTTCTGTGTTTGACTAAACATCTGAAATAAGGTGAATCACACAGGATGTGGCTTTACGTAAGGATCCTTAGTGTAGCATTCTGAAGGTCTGTCCTTGCTAGAGCATGGGTCACAGTCTTCTTCCCTTTTATGGTCAAATAATAGCCCATTGTATAAGTGGACACCTTTGTTTATCCATCCATCAATAGCACCCGGTTGGCTTACACCTCTCAGCTATGTTGAATAAGCCTTCTGCATCAAGAGAAAGTAAAAACATTAACATGGAACTGTAAGGTGTACTGCCATGAGGGTGGACACTCCACTCTCCACCCTCTTGAGTTCCTTTAGATCCAGTTTTGTTTGTTTTATCTGTGTGTAACCCCACAGCGTATCCACACACCCTCTCCGCTGTTTCATGGGTCTTAAAAAGAATGCCGTCTTCTTCCTCCTTGAGGAACTTCCCTTTTTCCACTAGCTGTCATTGCTAAGGTCTGTACTTCTTGCTCTGCTGGTTCTTTTTAATTGCTGTGTGACATACCAGAGGGTGCAGAGCCTGAGGCTGCTCACACTGCCTCTTGGGTACGAGCTGGTGTGGCCACTCAGGAAAGTAGCTTGTCTCAACTTCAGGAGGTCAGTGTCTCTGCACCTCACACCCCGACAGTGCCTCTCCACACGGGGAAGCTCCTGCCTGCGTGAAACTAGAGATGTATTCGCAGAATGCCCCCAACAGCTCAGCCGATGGTAGCAGAAGGGTCAGCCGAGAGCAGCTGGCTGCACCGCTGTTCAGCAGGAAGGTTTTCCTCCTCCTCCCTTTCCTTTAGTCATGCGATGCCAGGAATTCTCCTGTTGTTAGCTTGAGGACAGGAGTCTTGCAGCTGTCAGTACTTTGGTGACCCTCATGCTCAGCTGTGGGACAATCGCTACAGACCCAAACAAGAGCAGAGCAGATGGGGGTCCCCTGAGACCCACTGAGCAAATGGCCAGGTACTGGGGGGGAGGAGGGGACAAAGAGATAGAGAAATAGGTCCCTCTAGAATACAGACACACTAAAAACCAGACTTCGTGACCACTTGGGTCACTCAGGTGAATCCAAGAGATGCTTATCCTCTCAAAACCCTGCTGAGTTTATTGGGGTGACCATTTACCAAGCACCTACCGTAGCTGACAGTGTGCTACGCCATATTGTGCCATATTACGTCATTTCATTGGCATCATCCTGCCACTGTTCGTGACAGTGTACCCCAACCAGCTGTGTTATCTCCATCCATAGATGATGAGCCAAGGCTCAGCATGGTCGACACACAGCTGGAGAACAGCTGGGACAGCATTAAAACCCAGGACCCCAAAACCGATCCCCCAGTAAAAGCAAGCAATGTCTGAGGGCTCAGGCTAGTTCGCTACCAATAAACCTTTCTCCGCGTGCCCTAAAAATAGCAAATGCCCATCTTTCATACAGCAAACAAAGCAGCAGCCCTTCCTCTTCGCAGGCACTTTCAAGGGAAACTTCTAGAGCAATGCTCCAAGCCAAAAGAGCCCCCCTCCTCCACATCCGTTTCTACAGGCCCTGGTGTGTCCATGTATGGAAGGGTTTCCCAAGGTGGCCTTCAGGCTTCCAGCGCTGTTCTCAGATATGGGTCAGAGGCAGCATAGCACAGCCTGGCCATCACCATCGCAAGAGGCCGCTTGACTTTTCAACCAGTTGTCTGTTGTTTTCAAAGACTCCCTAAGCAGCAGGCGATGCGGAGATACCGTCTAACGTTAGCGTTATCACGGACACGCCCCCCAGTCTCAGAGCCCAAGTATGCCATCTGTACATGCTGCCTCAAGCCATGTCCCAGCATGTCTTCTGCTTAAACAGATGTTGCCCTCTGCTTCCCTCTCACAGATGGCTGGAGCTGCCAGTGGTCCCTTAACACGTGCAACTTGGGGTCTGGCTTAGTTTCAGAGAGGTGCCTGGAGGAACAGAGGTTGGGCTGGACTAACTCCATGAGGGATTCCAATTTGTTGTAAAGTATTCGTTTAAGATGTGTTACATTTGTTTATGCTGTGGAACATTTGTTTAATGCTGCAAAGATGTGTTGCATTCTTTTATGTTGCATTTGTTTAACTCTGTAAAACTGAGTTACTTTGCCTGTCTAACACCTGATTGGTCTAATAAAAAGCTGAACAAACGGCTGATGGCAAGGCTGAGAAAGGATAGGCAAGGCTGGCTGGCAGAGAGAATGAATAGAAGAAAAGAACAAAGGGGGAGAAGGAACGAGAAAAGAAGGAGGAGGACATCAGGGCCAGCCACCCAGCTACACAGCCAGCCACGGAGTAAGAGTTAATGAGAGGTATACGGAAAGAGAGAAAGGTAAAAGCCCAGAGGCAAAAGATAGATGGGATAATTTAAGTTAAAAAAAAAAAAAAAAGAAGCTGGCTAGAAACAATCCTACCTGAACCTGGGCATTTAAAAGAAATAGTTAGCTTCCGTGTGTGTGATTTATTTAGGAGGTGGGTAGTGGGTCCCCCAAAAAGTAAAGAGCCAAAAGAGAAAGAAAACAAAACTACACCAATCCCCTTTCTTGGTTTAGTGACCTCCCCCCCAGATGTTTATTTTCCACATTTCAACATGATAATTCACTATTCTTCCCCAAGCTGGATTGCTCATTTAAGTCTACTGAGGCATGTTCTTCTCGTGGGGTGTGTGTGTGTGTGTGTGTGTGTGTCCCCAGATGCGTTCACCTGTGCTGACTTCATGTATCTTGTTCTCTCACTCTCGTCCTTAATTTTTTGAGATTGGGTCTGGTTAGGCTGGCTCAACAGTGGGGACCCGGGATCATCCTGTCTCCACCTTCCCAGGGCTGGGGCTTCAGGGGAGTACCACCATGTCCCGCTTTTTACTCAGTGGCGGAGATGCAAACACTCATGCTTCCATAGCAAGCACTCTACCCAACGAACCACTTTCCTGCTAAAACTAAAGGAGGGCGTTCTGTCCACTTCATTCATTAGCCAAGACGACAGCTGTGCTGTGGACCAGGGAGTGTGCTGGTTTTTTACGCCTATCTCTGTTAATGACCCCACTTCACATATCAAGAAACGAAGACAGTAGACTGTTGTGTATGTCACAGCTTGTGTGCGCTGAGCCCACCTTTGAGCTCAGATCCTGTGCCATTGGCCATTAAAAATCTAAACTCAGCTACACAAAATTAGAGGGGTGTGTGTGTGTTTTCAACTACTTCTAAAGCAGGGACTGTGAGTTTGGAAGAATTCTACTCAGACAAGCCATTGAGGTTGAGATGAGCTGAGAACAGTAAAAAAACTAAGGATCTCTGAAAAACATAAAACAAAAGCCACACGATGCCACTACAAGAGATGAAGATGGTGGCTTTCTTGTGATTGTTTTTTGCTGGCAGATCTTGAGTCACTAGTCAGCCTATAGCCAGCTGTGCCTGATCCTGGGACACACACACACACACACACACACACACACACTGCTTGTTTGTGCCACCTATGTGAAGTCAGTGACTACCTTGGGTTAAGAGATGAGCATTTCACCAGGCAGTGGTGGCACATGCTTTTAATCCCAGCACTTGGGAGGCACAGACAGGCGGGTCTCTGAGTTCCAGGACAGCCTGGTCTACAGAGCAAGTTTCAGGATAGCCAGGGGTACACAGAGAAACCCTGTCTTGAAAAAGAGAGACAGACAGACAGACACAGACAGACAGACACACGCACACACACACCCCACACACACGAGAGAGAGAAAGAGAGAGAGGGAGAGAGAGAGAGAGAGAGAGAGAGAGAGAGAGAGAGAGAGAGAGAGAGNAGAGAGAGAGAGAGAGAGAGAGAGAGAGAGAGAGAGAGAGAGAGAGAGAGAGAGAGTCATTTGCAGAGAAATCAACTTTGAATCAGGTGACACAGAAAGATTCGGAACTGCTGTGGGAAGGAAACTTGCTTCCACAAGCTCCCTTTGGCTCAGCGACTTGAGCAGGGCCATGGAAGGAGCCTGCCACCTGATTCCAGGCTTCTCTCCCATCTCTTTCTTGGGGTCTTGTCTTCCCCTGTTGAGGAACCTCAATAATTTTCACTTGGATTACCTAATCCAAGATACATAGTGAAAATTATTGAGGTTCCTCAACAGGGGCTGGAGAGATAGCCTGTGGACCTAAGTTCAATCCTCAGAACCCACGTACAAAAGCTGGGTGGGGACCGTCAAGATGGCTCAGCAGGTAAAGGGACTTGCTATCAGACACAGTCACCTGAACTGATCCCTGGGACCCACATGGTGGAGGAAGAGAACCAGCTCCTGCAAGTTGTCCTCTGACCTCCACGTGTGTGCCATGGCTTGTGTCTCAGGGGCGGTGGGGCTGCGTCCCCGGTACCCGGCTGCCCTCATGGCTAGCTTATGCCCCGAAATAATTACATGGAAACTGTATTCTTTTAAACATTGCCTAGCCTGTTATCTGTAGCCTCTTATTGGCTAGCTCTTACATATAGTTCTAACCCATTTCTAATATTCTGTGTAGCCCACGAGGTGGCTTACCAGGGAGGATCTTAACCTGCCTCTGTCTGGAATGGGAGAACCATGGCGACTCCTTGACTCAGCTTCTTTCTCCCAGCATCCTGTTCTGTTTACTCCACCCACCTAAGGGTTGGCCTATCAAATGGGCCTAGGCAGTTTTTTTTATTAATTAACCAATGAAAGCAACAGATAAAATACAAGACCCACCTCCATCATCTCCCTCCCTGAAAAACAAACAAATAAATAATTTTAGAAAACTTCCAAGCCAGTCATGGTGGGAGGCTATAACTGGGGCAGTAGAAACAGGCAGATTCCTAGGGCCCAATGAGTGAGCTCAGGCCAGTGAGAGACCCTGCCACAAAAACCAAGGCAGGCGTCTCAGGAGCACACTGGGCTTGTCCTCTGGCTTTCATGCCTTCACACACACACACACACACACACACACACACACACACACACACACGCACGCACAGAGAGAGAGAGAGAGAGAGAGAGAGAGAGAGAGAGAGAGAGAGAGAGAGACGGAGGCAGAGAGACAGAGAGAGACAGAAAGAGAGAGAGAGCCCTCCCAATGCAGACTGTACGTTTGGGCAGCCTAGGGATGGGACAAAGACAAAGACACATGGAGGAAGAGCTGACTTGAAAGGAGAACAGCCATGGTTTCAAGGTCCTTAGATGCTCCACAGAGGAACAGGAAGTCCAGTGTCAGCCTTACTCTCAACCTCAGCGCTAGTCTCCCACTCTGGTTTGCTCTCTGACCCCCAGCACAGATGCTGAAGCCAGGTTGCCTAGGCTCCAAGCCTAGCAACAGGTGGGTGAATGCAGGCGGTCCCCCCAACCTCTCTATGCCTCAGTTTACTTATGTATAAAGTGGGAACAATAACAACATCTCTTCTGAAGCATCACCATGAGTATTGAAGTTCTAAGTGTTTACGAGTTTCAGGTAGTGGGCAATACTTAGCGGAACTGATTGTAACCCAGGCCTCTGCTGTGTTACAGTCACCTCAGCTCCTGCATCCAGATTGCTCTGGTTTTTTATTTTTCTCTGGCTTTGTGATTCTATCAGTTATTCTTGCATAGCGCAAATTTCATATTTGGTTAATTCCAGGATATAATCAAACTTCAAGTCTCCAACTAAGGTGTCCCGTGAATGGACCAGGCTCTCCCATCCTGCCTCATCTTTGCCTTCATGTCATTTGGTTTCTGTGCCCCAATATAGGCTACGCCCTTTGCTGACAGCCCGCCCCAGCCTCCACGGGCTTCTTCTGGGTCACTGCTCTTTCTTCATTCCTTAGCTCAGATATCTCATTACCTAGGCTTCCACTGCGTCCCTGACCACTCTGCGTGAATGCCCAGGCTGGGTTAGATAGGTAACCCCACTTGTCCTTCTGTCAGGCACTGGCATCAGGTGGTCTAGTTTCCTGTTACCTACAAAACAATCAGCACCTTGGGACATCGACTATGGCTTTTATCTTTGGTCTTTGTGTCCTCTTAGATCCGCGCCTCCCATTCTCCATCTTGTCATTTGTCCTGGAGACTGACCTACTGGTTTAGACTTCCTGGGTTGCTTGTGGTGGTTTGAAAGAAAATGGCCCCCAAAGGGAGTGGCATTTTTGGTGGGGTGGCTTTGCTAGAGTAGGGATGGCCTTGTTTGAAGAAGTGTGTCACTGTGGAGGTGGGCTTGGAGATCTCATATGTGCTCAAGCTTCACTCAGGGTGACATACAGTCTACTTCCTATTGCCTGTGAGATGTAAGACTCCCAGCTACTTCTCCAGCACCATGTCTACCTGCATGCCGGCATGCTCCCCCACCATGCTGATAACAGACTGAACCTGAAACTGTAAATTGCCACCCCAATTAACTGCTTTCTTTTTGTTTTTGTTTTTTGTTTGTTTGTTTGTTTGTTATTTCAAGACAGGGTTTCTCAGTGAAGCCCTGGCTATCCTGGAACTAGCTCTTGTGGACCAGGATGGCCTTGAATTTACAGAGATCCACCTACCTCTGTCTCCCGAGTGCTGGAATTGAAGGTGTGTTTCACCACCGCCCATTAAATGTTTTCTTATAAGAGTTGCCATGGTCATGCTGTCTCTTCACAGCAATAAAAACCCTAAGACACTGCTTCTGGTTAGTTTCAACCAGTTTGAGTGAGGCCAAGAGACTGGAGGGAAGGGGTGCAGTCAGGGTCTTTTCCTCTCTCCTTCCCTAGGAGAAAGTCCAAGTGTGGGTGTATCCCTCAGTGGTGGCTGAGGCTCAAGGCTCTTCTTAAGTGACTCTGAAAGAGAATTTCTTGAACTGTCTAGGATTCAGCTAGTTTGTTTTATTTTACTTCCAACTAAGTACAATGTAATATTTTCATATGTAAAACATGAACTGTTAAAATACTAATAGAAAGATTAAAAAGCAGTGACTAGAGGCCAGGGAGATGGCTCAATGGGTAAAGTGTTTATTCTGCAAGCATGAGGATCTGAGTTCGATCCCCAGCAGGTGTAAAAAATGCCTGACACACCTGTAATCCCAGTGCTGGGGAGGAGGTGGCCATGAAGATCCTTAGTGCTCACCGGCCAGCTAGTCTAGGCAAACAAGCTGCAGGTTCAGTGAGGGACCCTGTTTAAAAAAAAAAAAAAGTAAAGAGAGATGAAGGAAGACACTGAACAACTGCCTCTGGCCTCTTCATGCATGTACCCACACACATATGCCCCTACATGTACATATATGAACACAAATACACACAAAGATAAAATGAAAATATGGCTAGCAAATGTAAGATGGAGTTTTATTACTAGACTCAAAGTCATAGGTATATTTGAGCACACAACCAGGAGAAATATAACAGAGAGTATAACTGCCAAAACCATGCATGTTACTCAGTGAAAGTGCATGTGGTGGCAACTGTGGGAACTTGCTGCTACTCTGCTAAGACCTTGTCATTGCACAGTCAGCTCTACACCAAGGCATCATGAGGTTGCCCAGTTGCCCATATTAAATGCTTACTCATTGTGGTAGTTTGAACGTAACTAGACCCCATGAGATCATAGAATGTGGCGCTATTAGGAGGTGTGGCTTTGTTGGAATAGGTGTGGCCTTGTTGGAGGAAGTCTGTTACTGTGGGGACAGGCTTTGAGGTTTCCTATGCTCAGAATATTGCCCAGTGACACAGTTGACTTTCTTGTTGCCCTCTAATAAAGATGTAGCCAGAACCATGTCTGCCTGCTCATGGCCATGCTCCCCACCATAATGTTAATGAGCTGAACCTCTGAACTGTAAACCGCCACCTCATCTAAGTGTTTTCCTCTATTAGAGTTGCTGTGGTCATTATGTCTCTTCACAGCAATAGAAGCCCTAACTAAGATACCCATATTCTGACAAAACAATGTGGATATCATCACTTTATATTGAAAATTTCTTGTTTTGTTAATTTATCTAACCTAGGTTGGAGTGACAAAACTAATATATGTATAAAAATTAATATTTAAAGAATTACACTATGGGCTGGAGAGATGGCTCAGAGGTTAAGAGCACTGACTGCTCTTCCTGAGGTCCTGAGTTCAATTCCCAGCAACACACATTGTGGTTCACAACCATTTGTAATGAGATCTGGTGCCCTCTTCTGGCCTGCAGGCAGAATATAGGCAGAATACTGCATACATAATAAATAATAAATCTTTAAAAAAAAAAAAAGAATTACACTAGTAGTAGAAAGATCAGTATTAAGAATGTATGTTGAGCCAGGTGGTGGTGGCTCACACCTTTAATCCCAGCACTCAGGAGGCAGAGGAAGGTGAATCTCTCTGAGTTTGAGGCCATCTTGATCTACAAGAGCTAGTTCTAGGACAGGCTCCAAAGCTACAGAGAAACCCTGTCTCAAAAAAAAAAAAAAAAAAAGTATGTTGGCTCTATCCTGGTTAGTTTTTTTTTTTTTTTTTCCAACTTGACACAAGCTAGAGTTATCTGGGAAGAGGGAACTCCAGTTAAGAAAACACCTCCATCAGATTGGCTTGTAAGCAAGTCTGTAGGGTATTTTCTTGATAGTGATTGATGTGGGAGGGCCCAGCCCACTGTGGGTGATACCATCCCTAGCAGGTTTTATAAGAGAGCAAGCTGAGCAAGTTATACAAAGCAAACCAGTAAGTAGTGCGATTCTGCATGGTCTCTGCTGCAGCTCTTACCTCTGGGTTCCTACCCTGAGTTCCTTCCTGGGATTCCCTTAGTGATGGAGTCATTGATGGACTATATATAAGCTATATGTGGAGATTAACTCTTTCCTCCCCATGTTGCTTTTGGTCATGGTGTTTATTACAGCAACAGAAAGCAAATTAAGATAGACATTCATGGAAGAAGGACCCTAAGCAATTTTAGAAAGCTTGGACTATTTACTTTTTAATATCTAAATAATGCCAATGATTCTGATTTCAAAATTCATTTCTAATCTCTGTCATCAGCCAATCTGGGCAGTTATTCCTATGAAATCATAGTTCTGGATTCATTCATTTCCTGTGTGACTCCTTTTGATATGGGAATCCAGTGCTATTGAGTTGAATATGTTCTATCAATTGCATGATGTGTTCGGTGTTAAGGTTTCGTTACATGTGATGTGCCACGTCAGTGTTATTATTTATAAACATATGGTGGGAGGGAGGCTGGTGCCACTAGGGGCAGCTGTCCCGTGAGGGGCAGTGGTGGGCCACGTGAGGCCACGGTGCATCCCCTTGGCAGGTGGGAGACCGCGGCGGGTAAGAGACAGACAGGTACACCATGGAGAAAGAGAGAGAGTTTGGGTATAGAGTTTATTTAGTGGGTTATGGAGGGAGAAAGAAAAGGGGAAGAGGGAAAGGGAAAAGAGGGGAGAAGGGGGAAGAAAGGAGAGGGGCAGTAGTAACATTTTCAGAAGAGGGACAGGAAGAGAGAGATCAGGCTGTTGAGAAGGCTGGGATTCCACTTGCCTCAGCAGAAGGGGGAGAGGTTGGGAGTGGGTGGAACTTGTCTCTTAAAGGGGGCAGGGTACCCAGGTGACAGGAAGATCAGCAAAATGATAACAGTCAAAATTAGCATCAGCAGTTCTGGTAAATAGTGGAACTTGCTGCTTGAACTGGTAGAAGGTCCACTTTCCAAGTGTCTATTCTTTCCTCACATGAAAATCCATACTCAAGATCTTAAGCCAAAAGGCAAGTCTGGTGGTCCACAACCTGAAAGTTTTGGTACCAGATGAAACACTAAGAGTTTGGCTATCATTCAACTCTTGATAGACTGTTTCCTTAGACAACGAGCAGGCCCCAGCAAGTAAGCACAGCTTCCCATATCATCACATGAAGGTATCTCAAACTGAACACATTAGTCAGCCTTGATGGACCTTTGCTATGTATTCTAGCATACCAAACGTGTGCAGAGGTTGGGTTAGGAGCACGACGTCCCCTGTGAAGGGGACCACATGTTGACACACATTCTGCTGCAAGTGTCTTAATCTGAATACAGACTTGGGGCCATTTGCCTGTAATCTCTGCCACATTACCAGTCTTCCCACATGGAACCTAGCGGCATCAGCTGACAGTCATGTACTTTGATGCTCTGTTAATAGCCAAGTACTATACAATGTTCTAAATGTCCACTTGTGATTGCCATCCACATCTCAGCACAGACTGGTGGCAACACACAGAGCCACACAGCTCTGCATGTCACACTTCAAATGATAGCTCTCCACCTGATTCCCTTATTTCCAACTCCAGGACACCCACACTTTCTCCTCTCCTTTGGTCTCTCTAGGCTCCTGCTCTCTTCTGCATGGGACCCTCACAATCACACCTTCATAAATTATTATCTTTTATGTACTTTTAAAGAAACAAGGTCTCACTATGTAGCCTTGGCTGGCCCGTAACTCACTATATCAATCAAGTTGGACTCTAACTCATAGAACTCTGCCTGTCTCTGCTTTCCAAGTGTTGGGGTTAAAGGCATGTATTACCACATCTAGCTTTAGGTATACACATGCATGTGCACATGTGTGAAGGTCAGGGTTGACTTCAGGTGTCTTCTTCTATCACCTCTACATCATCACCATCATTATCATTATCATGATATAATATATTATAATATAATTATAATGATCAATAATTATTATTATCATTATTGAGACAGCCTCTCTTATGGAACCTGTGGCTTGACAATTTGGCTAGACTGGCTGGCCAGCATGGCCTTGGCCTTCTTCCTGTCTCTGCCTCCCCAGTGCTGGGCTAACAGGGGCACACTCAGCTTTTTATGCGGGTGCTGGGGATCTGAACTCAGGTCTTCGTGTTTGTATGGCAAGCACTTTACACACTGATTGATCACTACAATTCTCCACAGTTGTTATCTTGGGTTTTTAAATAAAGTTCCTCCTTGAATTATCCTAGGATTTCTGTTTCTGTTCTCTTTGAAAATGTCTTTGATAAACCTATTCATATAGCATTTCACCAGTCACAGCAAAGACAGGATGATATGTGTTCACTGGGTAAATGATTGGATAACTGTTTTGAAGAAATAAGATCATGTTTAGAAGGAGGTCAAATAGACAAAGAGTAGCCTGGGGGACTCCTAAAACGTCCTTTTTCCTTTGAATCTGGAGTCTTTGGCAGGGCCATTACTACTTTGTATAAGTTGGAATAAGACACGGGTTTTGGAAGGACACAGCCCCTCTGAGTCCTAAGACTTGAAGTGTGGAGTCCCCCAATCCAGGCACTCCTTTCTTCTTCTTCTTCTTCTTCTTCTTCTTCTTCTTCTTCTTCTTCTTCTTCTTCTTCTTCTTCTTCTTCTTCGTCGTCGTCGTCGTCGTCGTCGTCGTCGTCGTCGTCGTCGTCNTCTTATGGTGAGGAGAGATAGCCTTGAGCCTTCTCCTTCTTTCCTTTCCTTTCCTTTCCTTTCCTTTCCTTTCCTTTCCTTTCCTTTCCTTTCCTTTCCTTTCCTTTCCTTTCCTTTCCTTTCCTTTCCTTCCCTTTCCCTTTTTCTCTCTTTCTTTCTTTCTTTCTTTCTTTCTTTCTTTCTTTCTTTCTTTCATGAGACAGGGTTTCTCTGTAGCTTTTGGAGCCTGTCCTGAAACTAGCTCTTGTAGACCAGGCTGGCCTTGAACTCACAGAGATCCGCCTGCCTCTGCCTCTGAGTGCTGGGATTAAAGGTGTGTGGTACTATGACCTGACAAGCTTTGCATACAGTCTTGGGTCATTCCATCTTAGATAGTGACATACCAAGTGTGGTTCTCTGGGCCAGTCTTCTGCTACTCAGAATCTGTGGGAATATGTTATTCTTGTTTGCAGGATGATCTTTCCCATGCATTTCTTCTTCAGCTTCTTGAATAGAAGAGGACAGTATTTGCTGGCATAATACAAATAAGTAATATTGTAGTTTGAGGGACACAGGAGTTCTGGGAGCAACTACTTATGTTCTGAATGTAACCATGCCACCTTTGGGAGGGCCAAATTTAACCAGAGACTGCTCTTTCATTTCCTGGCCACTAGACCCAAATAATCACACAGAATCTATATTAATTTCAACACTGTTTGGTCAATGGCTCAAATGCATTTCTAACTAGCTCTTATATCTTAAATTAACCCATTTCTATTAATCTGTGTATCACCATGAGGGAATGACCAACAGAAAGGTTTCCGAACTGGCATATGTTTTCCTTTGGCAGCTACATGGTATCTCCCTGACTCTGCCTACTCTCTCTTTTTGTCCCTGTTCTAATTTCCCACCTGGCTTTGCTCTGCTAAGCAATTAGCCAGAACAGCTTTATTCATTAACCAATGGTAATAAAGTATATTCACAGCATACAGAGGGGAATCCCATATCATCTCCCCTTTTTTGTCTAATGAAAGAGGAAGGTTTTAACTTTAACACAGTATAACGACATGTAACAAAATAGTTATCAAGCAAGAATCTAATTTATCTCTTATTATAACTAAGGAAAACTATAACTATCTGTCTTCAACTATTCAAAGATTATATAATAAAGATAAGATACTATAGCCTAGCCGGGTGGTGGTGGTGTACGCCTTTAATCCCAGCACTCCGGAGGCAGAGGCAGGCGGATCTCTGGGAGTTCGAAGCCAGCCTGGTCTACAAGAGCTAGTTCCAGGACAGGCTCCAAAGCTACAGAGAAACCCTGTCTCAAAAAAAAAAAAAGATAAGATACTATATCCCAGAAGGATATAATATTACCTAAATAAACAGGAAGTGCATTGTAAGCAATTTACAAAGTTCTAGAATTGACAGAGACATCTTGCTGCCTGGACAGTCACCCAAAGTTCTTCTGTAATGCTGGAGCATCCATCTTCAGCCTACAGGCCCATAGTATCCAGGAAACTTTTCCATGAAGCAGGAAATTTGAAGATCTGTTCCGCCTTGTACTGGCAAAGTTCATAAGTTGTTTTCTTCTGTGTCCTACAGAATGTCTGACAGTTTTCTTCTGTAAAGCAAGAACCCTGAAGGACTGTCTTGCCTGCTTTAGATAAGTTCAGCAATCATTTTTCTGTGAGTCCTGTACATCCATTTCATACAGCATATACCATAAAGCAGCATAGGCAAAAGCAGTTTCTTGCCCAAATGGCTAGACTTGTCACATTGAAGGCAGATTCCATAACACGTTTCTTTAATGCCCATCAACTTCTCTGAAGTAATTAGTGCTGCCAGAAGCAGACATGTCTCACTGTTGAGAAAAGTCTAAGTTCCTAAAACATTTTAAATGCCATGTTCTGTAGGTCTTTGAAAGATTTGAAGAAAACCTATCCATCTGAAATATATTTCTGTACATCTAGAAAACCTAACTATCATAACTACAAGTTTGACTATTATAAATGACTATCTAATAATTTGTATTTAATTATACATTACATTTTTAAAATATTTATTTATTTGTTATGTATACAATATTCTGTCTGTGTGTATATCTGCAGGCCAGAAGAGGGCACCAGACCTCATTACAGATGGTTGTGAGCCACCATGTGGTTGCCGGGAATTGAACTCAGGACCTTTGGAAGAGCAGGCAATGCTATTAACCACTGAGCCATCTCTCTGGCCCCTATACATTACATTTTTAAATGAGTGTATAAACATATCTTAAATAAGAGTATAAATATACATATAACAAAATTGACCTTAAATTTGTATTGATAGACCAAAGTCCATACCAATGTCTCACACTTCTTTCTAAAAAAGAGATTGACTGTGACCATTTAACCATTTATATCCAATCCCTTTTTAAATGAAAACAAGCATTTATAAGCAATCATTCGGAATTTGGGCATAGTTTTCTCTAAACTGCCTCCTGCTGTTTTTTGGGCAAAGTATTTTTAGGGTTCATGGAAATCTTTCAAGTGGTTCTTGTTCCATCAAACCACATTAGCCTGGAAGGAATCCACAGGTACCCATCTTCTGTGGAAAGAAAAGCAGAACCTCTTTTCCAAAGCAATGTATCCTTAAACTAAAATTTTGAATATTAAAATTTTGAAGATAACTTTTAAATTATATATTTTGGTTTAGCTTAACAGCCCCCAGAATCAAATGTCTCTCTGCAGTCAAAAAATTCAAAAAGAATACAATAATATACATAATCCAGACTCTCTGTGTATATTTGATCTTTACATGGCTTATTTTTCTTTGCTCCTTTAATCTATGATTGTTTGTACTCTTTTATATTACTTTTACTGTCTCTTTAAGACTTTGTTTTATATTTATTTATTTATTTATTTATTTATTTATTTATTTATTTATTAAAGATTTCTGTCTCTTCCCC